>NC_137973.1:77813439-77988439 GCF_963924665.1 Micromys minutus | reverse complement strand
CAGCCTGGAAAGTTTCTCTTTAAGGATTTATGTGATAAGGCCTAGCCCACTGGCATAATTCAGAAAAATCTCATCTCAAGATGCTTAACTTTAATTACATTGCAAATCCCTTTAGCATGTGGGGTAATATGCGCAGATTCTCGGGCATAGGACATACACGCATCTCCACAGGACAGTCCTCTGTATGCCTGGGGAGTTTTACCTGATTTTCCACTTCCTAGCTTGGCTCCACTTCCCCAAGCACAGAGAGAGTTTTGTCCTAGAGGGGCAGGTTCTCTATATGAAACCCAGTTCCTGGTTATGTTACCAAGTAATTCTGTTGACATCACACCAGTACGGAGTCTTCCAATAAGGCTTGACTTAAAAAACAAGCAAACAAAACAAACCACACAAAACAAAAACCCTGTTATAAGTTCAAGATTCCAGGAACGGAAACATGAAAGAGCCTAATTTTTTTCCTCACAAAGGCAGAGTCAGAGAGCAGAGGGCCATGGGGTCCCTAGGACACTGGTGTGAGTGGACAGAAGCCAGCCATGCATTGGTCCCTCCTGTCACCAGCACCAACCAAGTACTTTCTGTGACTGTCTTGTTTTCCAGTCCCATTCTGACAAGCCTTGAGTAGGGCAGAAATGCCAGTCCCCCAGTGTCTGAAGTATGTGGAAGGACCTCTTCTCTTCTATCATGGAAAGCAGGATTTCTTCCTCAGGGTCCTTTTCAGTCTCCAGAAGTTGTGGCAAATAGCAAAGGCTGAATTCCTCTTGTCGGGGCTTCTGAGTGAGTTAAGTTGAATAGATTCCTTGGAGGCCATACTTATCCCGGAAGAAGTCTGAAAAAAGAGAGAAAGTGAAGTATAAGAGAAGTCCTTGGTTACCCATATTTTCCAGTCCCCACCCCCACCCTGTCTGTCTGTGTGTCTGTCTGTGTCTGTGTGTCTGTCTCTGGGTGTAGGTAACACCAACGGGAACATAACCAATTCCAGGAAGGATTTCCCAATTTGTTCCAGAATGCACTGCTGTTTCATCTTTCCTTCAAGTCCACGTGACTTCTCTAACGGTGATGCCATGCACATTTTATCTCCAACTATTTGGAGTAGCTGAGACATTTGGTGAGAGCAGTTCCGAAGGGCGACATTACTGCTTTCCTTTCGTGCTATGTGTAACCCATCCGTTGAGTGTGTGTGGAAATAGAAACATTAGTACTGGAAGAAAAAAAAAGTGCCTTCTCTCTGTGGTCTGTGATGGGTTTTGCACATGTACTTTTTTTCTCTCCTTTTTGGTGTCAGGCTTCATTTCCAAAGTCAGAGGGGTTGGGCCCTGTGATGATTTATTTGTGCTGAGAGGGGAGGTTATTGGTTTTTCCTCGTTTATATGTAGGACCCCTCACAGGGAGATATTCTGAGGAACAATTTTATATCTCTCCATATTTTCTCCAGTTGCTTGCTTTGGGAGTCAGCTGCCTATATCCCCTCAAAGGGAAAGTTGGAAAAGAAATAGTTAAATAATAGAAAATTCCGTGGTGCTTATGAAGGTGGGCATGCGCACTGCACGTCATCTGAGGAATGATGGAGGGCCCCCCAAGCCTGTTCCCGGACCATGGGCCATCATGGCTGGTGAAAATGAATGATAGTGCAGACAGGGCAGGGTTTTCTGCCGGACCGCACTGTATACATTCATGGATGAACTGTGCTCTTGACAGATCTGATTTCCTTCCCGCAGCCGTCAGCTCCATTATCCCGCCTCGGGCTTGGACCTGCAGCCACTGAATCTTGTATTTGCTCTGCCTGAGGCCTTAACCTGCTGCTCTCCCCTTCATCTTTATTTGTTTCTTCCTTGAGCCACCTGTTTCTCCCATCGGGCGCTGCAAGGGGGCTTCCTCCATCTCCTTTCTTCTACTTCTAGTATTAAAAAACATCCCAGGCGGCCACCTTTCTTTCACCTGTGTGTGCTTGAATCTGCCCCTGCAGCTGTCAAGATGAGTTTTCTTCAGGCACATGAATTCCAAAGCCAGTTTCCATTTGTTCTCGCACAACAGACCCCATGACAAGGCATCAAAAAGGTACTCAGTTCCTCCAGCACACTTAAGAGAAAAATTAACAAACAGGAACAGTGACGTATCCAATACCAGTGACCAGAAAGTCAAAGGCTCTAGTAAAATCTCTTTTGAAGTAAAGCCTCAAAGCTCCAACCCCTTATTGAGGCCAATAGATAACTGTCCTGCTGACTTCTCTTATACCTCCTTCCGGAACTGTATAGCTAGTCCCCTATCCACTCATCACATGAGGTCATGAGACATTTGAGACATAGCCAGAACACACTAAAAGTTACTGTAATTGCAAAATGTACACCCAGTTTCAAAGACTTAGCATGGAAAATCAGGAAGTGTAAAGTATGTCATTGATTGTTATAGTTTACATTATATGTGAAAGGAAAACAGACATATGGATGAAATCGAATGTTATTTAAAATTAATGTCACCTGCTTCATTTTTACTTTTCCTTGTCCAGATAACAGAAGCATCTTAATTGTACATGTTGAACTGAGCATGGCAGCTCTTGCCATTGGGAAGTAGAGGCAGGAGGATAGCTGAGAGTTCAGTGTAGGGTGGAACTAAATAGTGAGTTCCAGGACAGTCTGGGTTATAGAGGCAAGAACCACACTGGGATTTCGGTTCACTCTTATATACTGGAACACAGTTTGAACACACCTTATCATCTTCCTCAATTTTGTCTTTGCTTTGTTCATCTGGTTGCTCAGTTGGCTCCTTGGTCTTCTTTTGTTTGGTTTTATGGGATATTTCAAATGATCTGGGTGACCAGAAGCAGAGTTTTAATAAAATTTACACATGTGTTTATTTTTTCAAGCAGAAATTTAGTTGGCATGCTTTAAAAAGCCTGTTTTTCATTTTTACATAGTGAATTGTCTTTAATAAAGGCTGGCTTTTCGCCATTACATACTTTATATACTCTTTTTTATCCTATAAATTCAATCTGTTTTAAGACTAGCTTAACATTTATGAGGTGCCCCTCATTTGTCCAAGAACTTATAAAATAATCTCCCCCCCCCCACCCTCAGGAGAACTTATTCCAAAAGAGCACACACTGACAAAGCCAAACTTCTTTTTATCGAATTTCAGTACAGCAAGATGTGCTTGCGGAAGAGAGGGGTGTTCTGTGCTGTAGGTTGTTTTTTGAATCCTCCTTTGTATGTAGTTTTCAGGAGTGATCTTTCTAATAAAGTTTAACCAGAAGGAACAGAATTATTTCACTGCAGAGTTTAAAACCTTGTCTTTGGCATAAATCACAAATGAGATCCTGAAAGAATTTTCCAGAACTAGAGGAAACACTGACAGTAAGTGGCCACATAGCCAGATATCCCAAGATTCTTTGCATATGAGAGCTAAAAAGAGACAAGGCTCCTGCACAAGCGTTCTGTCCACAATGGGCTTTGTACTTCTGCCCCATACTCTTTCACTCTCTGCATGGCTCTTGTGGTTCATGATACCTTCACTGTGTCTGGGACACCTTACGGTCACTTTCATCTTGATTTCCATCTATCTCATCTCCCTGGAGATGATTGCTGGACAGAACCTTTCTTTTCTGGTGCACCATTTTCCTGTGCTCAGTCTCTCAGAATAACTACGTTAGGAGGAGTAACTGTCACAATGACATGCCTTAGATAATGCCTGAACACTGAGACCTTTTTCGTGCCGACTTTCTTTGCAGCAGTTTAAGGAACACAAGCCAAGTCTCTTTCCTTGAACGAGGCTTTCTATAGACGACCCATTTGCATATCTGAAGAAGGAACGTGGCTCTTAATGATCTTAATGGAAAGCAGAAATGTATCATTTTCCTGATAAGTTGTCATGCACGTTCATCTTCCTGACACCAGGATGCAAGCATGTAAATCTAGGAACTGCTGCCTGTCACCAAAGACACTAAAGTGACATTCCCAGGTTTTGCAGCCTGTTCCCACACCAGATTTCTCTATTACATTCCAATGTGATCTCGTCTCTCCCAGAACTTTGGATTTTTTTGTTCTTAAAAGCTAATTTCCAACGTCAGTCTATAATAGTTCTCGGAACTCTCTGCACAAAAGCTTATTATTTAGAGATTATACTTCCTGGTTGATCTGGACATTCTTTCCAAACAAGCCACCGAATTACCTTGTGAAATCCTTAGCAATGTTCCTGGAACCTTCTGACATTATGCTTAATTAAGGTTTACATGTTAATATCGAACAATAAAAGGAGGATGGCACAGAAACACTGAGAAAAATAGAAGCAAGTTAATTAGCAGTGGTGATACTTGTTCGGCGAATTTTATCATTGTGCCTATGTGTCCTTGCCAATTTGTAAATTTTTTTTCCAAGTTATTAATTACAGCTTCTGAGGCAGAATATTTAAGATACCTCACGAACCATCTTTTAAAGCATTCCCAGGTTTAATGAAAAGCCGGTGATTGCTGCCTTAGCAGCACAGACGCCTCCCAACCTTAGAGGAATGAGCTAATGCCTAATTTCTCTTATCTGCGAACAAGCAACAATTATTGCCCACACTTTTCCTGAAGTTCATTACCAGTAATAGAGCTTTGTTTACACATTGCTTACAATGCAGATGGGATTTTCCTCCATGTCTAGATGACTTTGCCTCTTTTGCAGAAGGAAACCACACCAATGTGGTTTATGATTAAAAACTATTAGGATAAAATGGAGCAGATACCCTAAAAGAAAAAGGGGGGGAAAAAGGAAGGTTGTTTTTAAATGTGCTTCTAAGTAGGGAGGGGAAAGGCAAGGTATGTGAGAGACATAAAGATTACTTTACACATGTCCTTCAAAAAAGTTTAATACATAGTCAGGTCACATTACTGCACATCAAATTCTCTGAGTCTCTGGCTGCCGGTAGCAATTATCTGTAAAAGAACATGTTTTCCCTGGTGACTCGCTATCGGGAATTTTCCAGTATACCTAAGCGTAGCCTTGAGCAAAACTCCTGTGGGGCATATTTGGAATATAGGATTTCATTTGGATGCAATATCAAGGCTTCCGTGCAGGACTTCTATCTATGTATTTTTTACATCTGTTTTAACATATTGATGTGTTTATCTGTTGGCTTTAATTACATGATATAAGTATATATAAATGTAAATAGTACTCCTGAGCTTCCTCTCAACTTTTGTCATGAGGCATGCAGATATATTTCCCTGGGTGTCTGCATAATTTTATATTATAATGGTGCTTCCTGAGTTTTCGTCATTATTTGGTGGGGAAAGGTGTTGACTATCTGCAGGCTGCTGAGGCTCCAGGTCTTGTTCATTCCTAGCAGGTCACACAGCACCCCTTTCCAATGAGCAGTGGTCATGGCTGGTGTCATCTTTCAAGGCCATGCCAAGCCTATATCAGCTGACGACGATGAGTCACCTTTCAAAAGGCAAAGCATGAGCTCAAATGGTTCAATCACGGCCCTGCCAAAAAAAAATAATAATAATAACTGCTTTCATGGTCCTTGTTAAGTATTCATAATATAATTTCAAATCCTCAAAAGTTCAAATGTGATGCTGTTTCCCTGGGGATCTCAGATGTTGGCTGTGCGTGCGCTGGCTCAATGGCTGTGACATTAACCAGAACTGTCCTTCTCCGATGTATAGACTTCAAACCCCACCAGTGGGTTTGTGTGCCATCACCTCTATAAGGGATCAGGCAAACAAAACAAAACAAACAAGCAAACAAAAAAAAACAAAAAAAACAAAAAACTCAGTAACAATGACCAAATGACCAATGTGTGTACTTACGATATTTTGGACAATAGACAGCAAGTCCTTCTCCTTCCAAGAGTTCAACTGGCCAAAATAAAATCTCTCTTTTTTTTTCACTTGCTTTCTCAGAGAGAACGGGTGTCTTCCTCTTCTGAACCTCAGCCATTACACTTAGTCCCTCAAGAGTCATAAGCAGTGTGTCCTAGATGGCTGAGCCACTTCCTTTGTGAATGGACCACCTAAGACCAGCTCAGGAGAGCAGGGCAAGATATGTAGTATCTATAATATTTGGAATTGGGACATGTGTACACCCAACTTAGTCGATGGGATATGTAAGAAGACTGTGACTTATCTACTTTCCAATGTGCGGATTTGAGAAGTCCATAAAGGGGAGGAGTATAGCAGGTCCTGCTTACTGCAGCCTGGAGTCTGCCAAATGAAAATCACTGAAGGGCTCATGGTGAGTCTTTCCCCAAGAACACTGGGAACCCAACTGTTCCCTTCAGCTTCATATTAGTTGAGGAAATCTGGCTGACATCACCTTGCACCCTAATACAGGAGGCTCAATGTTTTGCAAAGGCTGTATGAACCCCTTGGGATTTTTATAGAGCCATGTGCACTCTTATTTCTGCAAAGCACAATGTCATCACAGTCATGATGAATACAATGATTTTCAGGCCTTTGAAGCTTGGGTGATCTAGGAACAGTTTCAACTTTCGTGGCCACAAAATGTAAGCGGAGTTGAAAAAAGTCAAAATCTTTATCTTCTCTCTTTGTCGGAACTCTCCCAGAATCATGAATGCCTTGCCTCCTCCTTCCTGGATCTCTCCAAATAGATCCCATTTATCTGATTGGATTTCTGTCCCATCTTTCTACATATTACAGCTAATTAGTACCCCCTGATGAGAAGCAGCCCACTGATGGAGAAAGCAGTTAGATAAGATCTACATTAACAAATGTAGTTCATTTAATATCATTTGTGCTGCTGCATTATTAATAATACATAATTACCCTGTGCAGGCTGGAAGGGGAAAAGAAACCTCTTCTCTAATTTCTTGGCCTTTGCAGAGAAATAGTGTATCAGAGTGAATAAAGCAGGGCTGGGCTATCCTCTGCCATCTATCAGAGAGCTTCCTATGTCATGCTATTTTACTAACTTGGGGGCTAGCGACAATTTCTACACTCCAATATAGTCAGACTATGCAGAGACAACCATTTTTTTGAAAAAGGCCAACTTCTCATTCCAGAATGTTCCATAGGAAAGTCCAGCCAACAGCTATCTCCAGGCAACCCGGGGACTTGGGTTCTTCGGGCTGTGATTGAAAAAATTCAAAGCTCTGGGTAACGAATGGTTCCTAGGTCAACAACTGATGCTCGAAAGATTTGTTGCAACATGAGGTATGAACCTGGCGTCATTCTTTCCACCCTCCAGAATGTGACTGAGCCACACCAAAAAGGGTGCTGGCACACGGCCTGCATCGTAATATGACAGGCACTAGTAGCAGCTTAGGAGGACGGGCCAGTCTTGATGGAGTACCTACTCAGTGCCAAGTTTTATGCTAACCCCTTTACCTGTATTCATTCTCCCAGGCTTCTTATGCTGGAAGTTACTATTTTTGTGCTAGAGGTCATCCAAATCTGGCAACACCTCCCAAACTGTCAGGAAGGAAAAATCTCCTGAAAATAGGCCATGCTCCTTGCATTTTTCTTTGCTGGGCTTCTCCTTAGCAGAGCCAAGCCTTCTGAACATTGTTTGCCAGAAGGGCAGCACAAATGCATGCGGGGACACTGTGTGTTTGTTTGCACAGGTGGGGCAGGTTTGAGTGCAGGCTTAAGCAGCTACAGGAAATCTTGAGGCCCCAGATCCAAGGCCAGGGAAAGAGGACAACCTCAGCCAAGAACAGGAGAGGGACTGAACTCTCTTGAATGCATCTTTTCTCCAATTAACACTATGTCTGAGCTACTGGTCTTCATTCCTCATTCTGATCATTTATCCAGCAAATATTTTCTGAGAGTTTAAAAGGAGAAAGGGAGAATTTGAAATTCAAAAATAGTAAATGGGGAACAAGGACATTCTCATTGTCAACAGAGTAAAGGCAGGAATAAAAATATATTATTGCAATTGGATATTTTCCAGGGACAATGTGGATACAAAGGGAGGAATGCACAATTCTATCCAAGTGTGTCAAAGAAAGTTTGACCAAGAGACTACTAAGTGGATTTTTACAAAACAAATACCATTGTTCAGAGAGACAGATGGGCAGAAATGTATTTTCCCTATCTAGTATTATTGTCACTATTTTACACAACAACCACACACACACACACACACACACACACACACACACACACACGTGATGTTTGAGTGTTTTGAAATTCTTTTTGTCAAAGTAAGACTTTGGTTCGCAAGGTCACCAACCTTATCACCTCCTTATCTCTCCGAGACAGTTTGTAAGCCAGAGATTAGGGGAATGGTTAGGATACAGGCCCGGCATTCATCAAGAGAGAAAGAAAAGGTATTAGGTAGTGATTCATAAAAGAACTTACATATAACTACAATAATGTTAGCACTGACTTTTATCTATTCTGGAGTTTCTTCCCATCTGGTTCACAGTATATCACAGTTTTGAAATATACATGGTTAAGGAATTTTTCCTCTCAATGATCTTCAGTGTTTATAAGATACAGAACAAAATGAAAATTCTCTGAAATGTAAGACATCTGTACTGTCATATCCATTAGTTCGCATCTTAGTGCAAAAGAAGTTACTCTATCCATCTGCAAGATCCTGTGACATCCAATTCCCTTTCTTTAAAAACAAAATGTAGCCATCTCCGGGTGTTCAACTCAAGGCATTGCTGTGATCTCCTTTGGGCATTGCAAAAGGACAGCAATGTGTGGTGGGGACTGCCAAGTGTTCTCCTTCCTCCTCAGCAGACAGTTAGACTCTCTCCCTCTCTTCCCTGAAGTCAGACAGGCGTGTGTCTGAATGTGTGAGCAGCAGCGTGGCAGGCCAGCCGAAGGTCCAGTCCATACCACTTTAGATGCTGGTCCTCTGCCCAGAACACAAACGAAGGATTCTGAGGCCCTGGACTGTAGCAGAGGCTCGTGGAACAACAGCCCAATAACGCACCAACCTGACAGTATCTTCTTATTATCAATACTCCGCCAAATCAAAAGTGTCTGAGGCGAAACACACTTCTTCGCTCTGGTCTTTCATTTACCCTAAAACACAAAGGTTTATTTAGACTACCAGAGTAAGTTTCATACGAAGGGCTATCGAGGAAGAAGATAGCTGCGTGGATGTTGCAGCTGTATAGGTAGGTGAGGTTGCCTTGAACGTCACTGCAAGCGGAAGTGGAGTAGAGGCTAAACGGAAGTGGGATGGGGCTAAACGGAAGTGGGGTGGGGGCTTGTTGGACATAGGGTTGGTGGCTAAATATTAACCTTGGTCAATGTGGGGCACTGAAACAAAATCCACTCCCCTGTCCAGGTAGGCACAATACTGATCATGGTTCACAGAAGGTGTGGCACTGCTGTGCAAGGTGACTGGGGTTTTCTATTTAAATATCACTTTCTGCCACTTCTTTCCCTACTCCTACTGTCTATCTCCGCTTTTCTGTCTTACACTTCCCGTGAATCCTATGGTTTTTCCTCCACACTACTTAACAAAAAAAGTTAAATCAGGGAGATTTTATTGTCCTTACACTAAGCTTTCCTGAAGACGAAGCTTCCCCAAGGGAAGGAATGCCTTCTCCACATATGAACCTCCTGGTCTAGAATCACGTCAGGTTTCTAGTAACCCTTACCACGTACTTACCAGGGAACTCTCATTTTTGCTATGTATTCCAGCTTAGTCTCTCATTCTCCCAACAGTTGGGAGATTATGACAGTCAATGACCTGTAAAGGCCTTTCTAATCAAAAGAGATTATGATTTTAAATCCTCATTCCCAGTAGACAACCACTGACCCACAGAGAAGCGCCAGTGTCCTAGAGATCCTGGAAGGATTTCACCCAGACCTACGCAAAGGCCGCCCGACTGCTGCCCAGACACCGGAAACAGACAACAGACACAAACACCCAGAAAGTGAATATTCCTCTGAAGATACACTTCTTCCCTATGACAGCTAACACAGTCTGAGACAAATATGCTCACGTATGCGAAAGTCACTTAGCACCTGTCACTTGGGTGACATTTATTCTATGATTTCCTACCTCATCCAATAAAATAGGAATGCATTAATCCAAAATTAAAATAACATCCTCACCTCTATTATCTATTCAGTTCTGGATGTTTCATCAGACCGGTGTCCTCTGTGGAAGGTACAGGGAGCTCTGAAGAGAACAAATGCTTCTCCCAGAGTCCCCCATTATTCTGCCATTTACATTGCAAATGTTATCAAAAATGCAAATATGTGACATCTCTAATTGTTTCTCCACCTTGTCCTACACTAAACTCGGGATTGCTTAAATCGTATTTCCCAGAATAAAAGAGCTGGAGGTAGTGTTGTTGCTTTCTGTGTTTAGAGGTACTTAGTCAAGACTCCATTAATATTGCTTTTAAAAGTTACTTGTCTGGGTGAAGCTATCCCGCACTGAAGGCAAAAGATCCTTTGGATTAGAAACTGAGAGAGACGATCTCACAAGACAATCAATTGGGTGTAGGAATTACATTTAAAGTGTGTTAGAGCAGGAAGACATGGGAAAACAGACATGACTAACAATACACAGATCACAGTGAGGGCCTCAGGATGACTCCCAGTGTACTTTGCTGTTTCCATCTGGAACTTTATGGGCATGGCTTCGCCACCCCTAAATGGCAGTTACTATGCCCCCTACTTCCCTGATTATCCCTCCACCCATGCCCAGTCTACTGAAAGAACCACAGTTAGCTGAGTACAGCCAATTCCCTTCAGATGCTGTGGAGGCTCCTGGCACCTAGGGTGTTGCCCCACACATGGTCCCTGTCTCCCTCCCATTGAGTCTATTCCATCTAAGATGAGGGCCAGAGCCCATTTGAATAAGACATGAAGCAAGTCACACCACTGTCTTCTTCACCATTAGTAAACCAGAACATGCCCTACATGTGAACTTTTCGATATGGAGAGACGGAGCTACTGCATTTGGAACAACACTCAAGCATGTGGTGTGCAGGAGCAGAAGGTACCCCTATGGCTTTGACAATGTAATGTTGAAAACATAAAGCACCATATTCTGCCCATCCCAATCTTCTTTGATTAATACCCTCATCCCAGGAAACTGATTGGAAGTTTCCTACCGAGGAGAAAGAAAACGAATGTGAGCAGCCAGAATCATTCTGATGGACATAACCATAATATTCAAGAATTTGCCCAAAGTACCAACTTTTTATAGACAGTGTTTGGATAAGAATCTAATGAAACTATAAATACTCTTCTCAGATTTAAAAAAAATGCACACATTAGAACACCAACCTTTGTTATATGAAATTCCAATGCTGTGCTTATTCTGTTTAAACCAGTCCCTGGATTCCTCAGTTCAAGTCCCTGGGGTCTCTGCCAATTGCTTGAACAGTGATGGTGTCAGTGCTTAGCACATGAAAAGAACATGGGCATCAAGTTCTGAGTTCTCGGTTTCCTGCTGGCTGACTCTACCTACTTAATCCACTAGGCTTTTCTCACCCACTCATCCCTTCATTCCACAGAGGAAGATACTGATACCCACAGTATGTGGCAAATGACAGAAGGACATGTCTGTTTTAGCACTCCATCCGACTACCTCCTAAAAGCTCTGCAACATGTGAGTCCCCAATGGCGAGATACCTGTATGCTTCCCTCCGTAACCTCAGATACCAAATCAATGCACAGTTAACATTACTTTTGACACCCTCATCTGTTATCACAGTTGAAGGAAATAAATCCTGACGCTCCCATGGTTCATGATTAGAAAACTCAAACCATTCCTTGAGAATTGCTCTAGGCCACATTCCTTATAGCAGTGAGTAGAAGTAAGACCTCGGAAGAATTTCTTTTCTACTTCATTATATACACATTATATTGCACACATGTTACAGTCTGAAAGTTAAATGACTCACAGGCTCACTGTTTGAATGGTTGGCCTCTTCAGCTAGTTGCACTCTTGGGAAACTTTGTGGAGCATTTTGGAAGAAATGGTTTGCTGGAGGAAGTGCATCAGGAGAGGCAGACCTTGCAGTTTTATAGCCCGGCCCCACTTACTGCCTCCCGTCCCCCACCCCACCCCCAATTTCTAAATGCAGGTGTGACGTGACCAGCCATCTGCTTGCCCCTGCCGCCATGCTTTCCCTGACTGTTGTCATATATTCCTATGTTCCTGAAAACATTAACCAAATTCAGTCCTTTTTCCCCTTAAGTTGCTTTGGTCTGGATGTATTATGACAGCTAAGAAAATATCAGCTGTACAACAGATTATATAAGGCCATTTTTATACAAGCACATGATGTACTTTGAGCATGTTCCCTCCAAGACACCAACTCTACTCCCCTAGGCAGTCTTACTTTCACTTGCATGCTGTCTCCTTAGAAAATGGAACCATATTGTTGGTATTATACTGATAGCTCCAACAATGCTTAAAGAATAGGAATCTGAAAGACTTTTAGTCTAAAACGTAGGGGAAAGGGATGCAAAGTATCTCTTCAGCATGGCACACCCATGAGCAATCATAAACTCACTGTGGCTAAAGCCACTGGGACACAGGTCTATACAGGTCAGGTCTACACAGTAGTCACCTATAGATGGTCACGCAGATCATGACGCCTCACCACCTAAGATTGCACTACTGGAGACTAACAGTCTCTGTGCAAGGGAAGACTAGCATTTAGTGCTATTCGGTGCTGTAGAACACCAGCATGTTGGCATTGAGCTGAACACCAGCATTTTGGCATTCAGCTGCGTGTTAACTGGCTAGTCCTCCAGGCTCTTATTGCGATTTTCAGGCCTGTGTTCATAGAAGAGGCACTAGGTAAAATGTGTGGGCACAAACCAAACCAAAACAAAACAGTAGTCATGAATATGAGAGAAAAGTTACAGTGAGTAAGAGAGCGATGGGATTAGAGTGACATTGACCAGAATATTTATTATATAATATATTTTATTTATTATATATAAACTTATATGAAATTGTCAAAGAACCAAGTTTATTAATAATACTTGCTTAAGTAATTTTTTTAAATCTCTGAATTTCCGGTTGTCTCATAAATTCCCCTCACTGAACCAATGCTATTTATCCACTTGAAGATCATCCTTCTGCTTCATTTCAAAGCTGAGTTCTGTTTAGAGTTGACAGGCTGGAAATAGACTTGAGAATCAAATTTCTGTGGGTAGACAGAAGAATTATAATGTTATTAAGTTTCTATTAACAAACAAACGGTCTCAGACAGGAGGCACTCGATGACAGTTCTAAGGGGAGGGGGGTGCTTTCCAGAAAGATAGAAAAAGGAAGCTTGTCCCATCTGGTTACTGTAGAAGAAAAAGATAGGAGACAGTATGAAAAGTGGTCATGGGAAGAATGTGACCACGGGTTCCCATCTGGAAGGGAGTGACAAGGTAGCAGAGAGTGTAAGGCTGAAGACTCCTAGAAACAGAGCTTTTTCCCATCTCGAGGGCTGTTACAACCAACCCTCTGGACAATCGGGGCATAGACAAGCCAGAGGAGACCAACCTTATGCTAAGTAACTCTGCAGAGTTTACTCAACCGACAGATGAAAAAATTGGTTATCAAAGTCACACTGCTAGCAAGTCTGGGAAGTTCAACATCTTCTTAGAGCAAAATTGTCAACAGGAATACTGGGAGGTCCATGAGGGCCCCACCCCCAAAGGCTACAGCCTAGACTCTAAAGCAGAGCCCATGGACAGCAGAGCCAGTCCCTGGGAAATCTACAAGGCCCAGAAGATAAGTGTGACTCCATGTCCACAAAGGATACAGCTGAGTTCTCTAATAGTCATAAACATACTAGAGATCAGATACTGACTTAGGTGTACCAAAGCCTTCAGTCTGGACAGTAGCAGAACTTGGGACCAGAGTTGTCCCACCCAACTACTAAAATGCAGTAAAGACTAGTCCAAAAGTTAGCCTAAGATTAGCAGCATCAACCCCAAGTTTCTTACCTAACTCTGGCAAGCTATAGAAGGTACTTCGGTGCCATCTTGAAGAATAGTCTTCAGATTTATCTCCTTTAGGTAGAGCCTAACGAAAACTTTTGAAAATATAAAATGTTTAAAACAAAATTATTTGGGGGCAAGATAGAACAGTCAGTAAATGGCTTGCTGTTCAAACACAGGGACCTAAGATTTATTCCCCATACAGCCCACATAAAAAGCCAGGAGTGTCCCTAATCCTGATATTGCTAAACCAGAGAGATGGGTTCCTGAGGCAGTGTGAGGAGCACCAGAGCCAAGGAAGGAATCTAACATTTACCTATGGTACCGCTCACATGTGCATATACCTCACAGATACACACAAACACACAAGTTTTCTGTCTCCCCCCCCCCCCCCGCAACACATTAGGGTGGGCAGCTCATGAGGAAGATTAGATCTCTTCTTGCAAATGAAAAAAAAGCATACATATTCTTTGAACATCTGAGCATTGTGGTATATATATATACATACATATGAGCTTAAACTCCAAAGGACTCTGAGAGCTTGTCTAATGAAACACCTGCAATATATTTATTAGCAATTAAGATGAGAAAATGGACAACATACTGATCAAATTTGTGGTTGATGCAAAGCTGAGTGTTATAGTAAACACATTAGGTGATGGAATTAGGCTCTAAAGGCAGCCACGGGCTATTCTGGGGAATCACATCCAGCCAGAGAAAATTTAATGCACAAAGAGCCAACTGCACAGTGGCTGAATAAGGTTATATAAATATTCTCGGGTTTGCTCCATAGAAGGTAGATTAGATATGGAGCTCAGGGGTTGGGGAGTAATGAACATTTTTTGACCCCTAACTATGTGCCAGGCATAGATAGCATCTCATTTAACCCCAAGAAATGAGTAGCAACTGTTTGTGTTCAATCAGATAAGTTAATGGAGGTTGAAGACCCAAGGTCACACAACTAGTACGTGGCAAGGCCAGGTTTCAAACTCGTGTATGCCAGACTTCAAAGCTCAACTTCTTAATATCATACTAAATTGCCTTTCTGACATAAGGCAGTCAGCTTAGTCAGGACCTTCCTCCAAACTTTTAATCTACTCTCAGTATTTGTGACGGAAGTGTGGTCCATTTTAAGACACTAAAGACCCAGAAAACCGCATACCAACCTCCAGATAACCCACTGACTCTGGGGTTTTATGATAACTACTTCTGAATGTGTTCAGAAGCCATGGCCCGTGCAGGAGGATACAATCCAAATCTCAAGACCCTCTAGCAGTCCTCTACTCCTCCCTCCAAAGCAGAGGGTTGATAGAGGCCCAGCTACAACCAGCTCTTGCTTGATCTCAGCCTGGCCTGACTTCTCACTCTGGTCCATGAGTTTGTTCATGGAGCAGCTTCTTCCTGGACACCCATTCTCACAGGAAGGCAAAAAGTCTAGAAACACACCCCCAGCCTTTGATCAGACTCCTGCAACCCTAAGCTACCTAAGTCTCCTGTCTCTGGCTCTGCACTCAGACAGTAGCCTGCATAGCAATTCAGCAGCACCAGGCCCTCCTCCTACAGGAAAATTTCAGACGTGTCCCTACTCATTCCATTTCAGTTTCCTTCCATTGGATTATTTTATTTTATGATTTTGTCTTATTTGGGTTTGCATTGGCTCTCCACAGTTCATCTTAACAAACAGTCACAAGCGAGGATCTTCCTCCTAAAGAAACGTAGAAGCCACACACCAAGCTGGAATAAGAAGTGAAAACCATGAGACCTTGTCAGTCCACTTGTAAGACATACCAAGAATCAAGAACAGGGATACAAACAGTGAGGTGGTTGCATCTTCAGCTGCGGATGCTTGTTTCTTGTTTCTGTAAACTTCAGTTACACCCCTCATTTTCACACTGCAGGGCACACTTGGAAGCCCTGTTGAAATAAAATCAGGATCGAGAAAGCCACATTATCTATTTATTCCAGGGGAAACATACTTCACTTATTTAGTTGTTTATTTATTTATTTATTTGATTTATGCAGCTGGGCTCAACACTAGCCCCTGGGCATGCTTACATCAATTAAAACCACAGATAAAAGCAGAATGCTGAATACAAACAAACTCAACAATTAATGGACTATCCCCAACTGTAAAGTACTTCTGCAGAACCTTCAAATCATTCCTCCCGACCAACTCCCCTGGGCAGAGAGCTGGTTAACAGATGGTTAAGCAACGCTCAGAGAGGAGAACACCACATTAGGATTGTGGATGGAGAAAGGAAGAAACTGTGCGAAGTTCACTGAATAATTTATCAGCGAAGCCATAGGTTGAGTATATGAACCCAGGCCTCCCCTTGGATAAAGCAGGGATTTGGGTGAAGGGAGAGAAACACACAATTCTAATGACAGACAAAGACGAGGCCAAGGGTATCTAAAGACAGGTAGGACATTACAGAAAATTATGTATGGTATAACACTCCATCCTGCACATATGCTGGGAGTCTTGCCAGAGTGAGTGATCTGGTATGCATTATTTTTTCATTACAGGCACAATAAAGTTCTTGGCCCAGCCACAGACAGGCTGGCTTTGAATTGCGTGCCACATTTTGGAAATCTCTTACAAAGCTGCCATAGACTGGTAGGTTCCAGCTACATGAGAGTTGGTATATAAAAGCTAAAGTTGATTCAGAATTTGATTTGTAATATGTGATTTAATTCCAGCTTCCTTTGCTTACTATTTAGGTATTGTGTGTGTGTGTGTGTGTGTGTGTGTGTGTGTGTGTGTGTAATATATAATATCTAAGTATATAATATATATATACACAATATGTGCAGATATCTTAGCAACATCAGTAGAGGCTAATGTATATACCATATGAACACTACCAAAATCAAGATGTAGGACAAAGCCTCTCGAATGCCCTTTCAGATTCAATATTTTCCTGCAGAGATGATGGGTGTTTTTATTTCTGTCCCCATAAGTTAGTTTGGCCTCTTCCTGAACTGCATTTAGTGACATCAAGAACTGCTCTCTCACATCTGGATTGCTTTCAGCTGGCCTGTTATCGCCATTGCTCACTCACATTTCTACAGAAAGCAACAGTCCGTGTTTTCACTTCTGCATTGTGGTAAGTGTATGTCTGAACTCTAGTTTGCCCATCCAATTGTTGGAGAACTTGGGTTGTTTCCTGTTTTACAGTTACATTGTTATTAGCATATGCGAATTACAATGTAATAGAAATTGTTTTGAGATTGTCATATGTACATAATAAACTTGTAACATATTAATTAACCACCATTACACTCTCTTTTGTTCCTTCAGCATTTTCCAATAATCCCTTTCAACGTTCATATGTCTCACAAACACACACTTTAAATATATTGTAAAAGCTAGAGAAAAAATGATATTTGTCTACGTCTGGCTTATTTCACTTACAATAATTCAGTGTTATCTATTTTTCTAAAAGGACATGATTTCATTCTTTTTGACTAAATAAAACTTAATTGTGTATATATATGTGTGTGTACATGTACATGTATAATATGAGAAATATATGCAATTGATATATATCATATATATGTATGTCATATTTTTCTCATATTTGTGTGTATGTACATATCACACTTTCCTTATATATGTGTGTCACATTTTACCTATATGTATGTATATGTATGTAGGTATACATATATGCATGTAAGTATGTATGCATGTATGTATGTATACATGTATTACTTTCTTTATCTTTTCAGTTGCTAATGGCATTTTAGGCTGAGTCTATAACTTGGCTATTAACAACAGTATCACAGAACAAGAATGTGTAGGTCTCTGCTGTAGACAGACTTAGACTTCAGATATAGGCCCAGGAGTATTGGAGTTCATATATAACTCCATTTTAACATTTTGAGGGTCTCCATATTGATTTTCATTTCAGTTCCCATCAATATGCAAGAGTTTCTTTACTATATCCTCTCCTTCTCCCTCTCCCCTCCCTCCCCCTCCGTCCCCACTCCCTCTCCCTGTTAGTGTGTGTGTGTACCATATGAATTCCAGCAGAGGGCAGGATAGGATATCAGTTCTCCTAGAACTGGAGTTACAGATGGTTGTCACCCTGAGGGTTATCCGAATCTAACCTGGTCCTGTGTAACTATATCAAGATGTCACTAAGCATCTTTCGAGCCTCCAGATGATAGCATATTTAACTTCCACAGTTATTCCCAAACATTTGTTCTAAGTAATTGGACCAATCACAACTCCCATGAGAAACACGAGTGTTCCAGTCACACTGTATCCTTGTCAGTGTTTGCTTTGTTTAGTGTAGCAAATGTCATCTGTATGTGATGTGTAGTCGATGTGGTTCTGATTTTCATTTGGTAGATGATTTTGCCACAAATTACCCTGTTGATCTTTCTGACTATTCAAGATTTCTTTGTTTGTTCGTTTTGTTTGCTTTTTTGCTAATTACCTTTTTGGATTATATATATATATTTTTTTAATCAACTTATTGAGTTTATAGTACATTACAGTTATGCTCAGCATATCCATTGTCAACTTATTCTTGTGGCTTTTGGTTTTATTGTCTTAATGTTTTGGTTTTTAAAATCTCATTGAAGTACTACATAATTTGTCAGTCTTCATGCTTCTCATTAGTTCATTTTGTTTCGGGTGCTGGTGAGGATGCAGAGAAAGAGAAACACTCCTCCACTATGGGTAAAAAAAAGAGGAACACTCCTCCACTGTCCGTGGAGTTGTAAGTTGCTACCACCAGTCTGGAAATCAGTCTGATGGTTCCTCAGAAAATCAGACATAATACGACCTGAAGACCCAGCTATACTACACCTGGGCATATACTCAAAAGACACATGTTCCACCATGTTCACAGCAGCCTTATTTATAATAGCTGAAAGCTAGAAAGAACCCAGATGTCCTTCAACAGAGAAATGGATACAGAAATTGTGGTACATTTACACAATGGAGTACTACTCAGTTATTAAAAACAATGATTTTCCTAGGCAAATGGATGGAACTTGAAGCTATCATCCTGAGTGAGGTAGCCCAGTCACAAAAGAATACTCATGGTATGCACTCACTGACAAGCGGATACTAGCCCCAAAAAGCTCTGAATACCCTAGAAACAATTCACACCATGTATGAAGCCCAAGGAGAAGGAAGGCCAGAAGGTAGATGCCTCCATTCTTCTTAGTGGGGAGAACAAAACACTCATAGGAGGAAATACTGGGACAAATAGAGGAGCAAGAATAGAAGGAAAGACCATCCAGAGACCGCCTCACCTCAGGATCCATCCCATATGCAGTCACTAAACCCAGGCACTATTGCTGATGCCAAGTAGTGCTTACTGGCAGGAATCTGATATGGATGCTTCCTTAGAGGCTCTGCCAGAGCCATACTGATACAGAGGAGGATGCTTGCAGCTTAACATTGGACTGAACACAGGGACCCTGGTGAAGGAGCTAGAGAAAGGACTGAAGGAGCTGAAAGAGTCTGTAACCCCGTGGGAAAAACAAAATTATTAACTATACAAAACCACCACAGCTCCCAGGGGCTAAAACACTAACCAGTGAGTTCTTGTGGAGAGACCATGACTCCAGGTGCATATGCAGCAGAGGATGGCCTTCTCTGTCATCAATGAGAGGAGAGGACTTCCATCCAGTGAAGGCTCCTTTTCCCAGTGTAGGGAAGCACCAAGGCGCTGAGTTGGGAGAGGGTGGTTGGAAGAGGAAGCACCTTCATAGAGGCAATGGGAGGGGGAGGGGATGCGATTCGTGGAAAGGGAATGACACCTGAAATGTAAACATAGAGAATATCCAATAAAACAAAGAAAACCAGAAAGAAAAAAAAGAAACTGTCATCTTCTTCAAGGTTGTAAAGTGCACTTGTGTTTTCTAATAGACATAGTTTATATGTAGGTCTACCTATCTGAAATTTATTTTAATTTTTATATCATATTATGTTCATTACTAAAAAAAAATCCCAAGCAGCACACTTATCTGCTGTGACCTCTTGATTAGGTAGAGATTACATACATAAATACATATATACATACATACATATGCACACACATGCACAATGTAAGCAAACACATTGTAAACATGATGTATTACATAAATATATAATACATGAATATTTTTCTAGATTTTTTCAATCTAGTTTTTGTTGATACACCTATCGACCTTTGCATATTCACCATATTTTTAAAAATATTTATTTACTATGTTTACAGTGTTTTTCCTACATGCATACCTCCACACCAGAAGAGGGCACCAGCTCTTCTAGGCAGTTATGAGCACCCATGTGGTTGCTGGGAATTGGACTCAGGACCTCTAGAAGAGCAGTCAGTGCTCTTAACTGTTGAGATATCTCTCCAGACCCCATATTCACCATATTCTAGTATGATAATTTATAAAAGTATTTTTTGATATTTTATTATTTTATTTTTATTTTTTGCGTACTGGTATTTTGTCTACATGTAGTCTGTGTGGGGGGTGTCAAGGGCCCTGAAACCTGAGTTACAGACTGCTGTGAGCTACTGTGGATGCTTGGACTTGAACCAGGGTTTTCTGGAAGATCAGCAACTGCTTATAACTGCTTAGATCTCTCTTCAGCTCTGCTTTAGGTTTTTATTACTTTCTTTTTAACTCTTCATCTTACTGACACCCCAGTGCTGTCTCTGAAACTTAGTTTTCTGTTCCGTGACAGTATCCTTTTATGTCTGTATAGGAAGGAGTTCATCGTTTCACATCATATAAGCAGGTATTGAATTTATTTGGAAATTGTTTTAAAACCTAAAGTAGCAGGATGTATGCTGCCCATAATCTCATTATTATAACATAGCCTGGGTGCAGTTGCTTGGTAGGTATCATAAATAAAGTTTCAGTGAAGGGCCAGGAGGCTGCGCATGCTCCCAAGGAACCAACCAGAAATAATAGTCTCACCGTATCTCGTGGTCCTCACTTATAGGACCACCAATTTTTTAAAAGACACACAACATTTTTAAGAAACATTGGAAGCAGGGAGGAGCCCAACTTAGACCAAATACGGCAGCCAAAGGCGTTTCTGTCTGTACAAGCAGAGCCAGCTCACTGTGAGGGCTCCACGAAGGAAAGAGAGTATCTCCACAGCTGTCTGTCAGCACAAGTTCACCACGGTAAACTCCACAGTGCTCACTATGTGATTCACACCTCCAGTCTTCCAGACATAGACGCAGGCCCTGTGGTACCTGCTGTGAAGCTCACAGACTCATCAGCGCCCACAGTTTAGACTGAGATGTGATGAAATGTGACACGCAGGAGCACTGAGAAAGACAGCCGACTTTACTCACCCTTCAGAGTCTCGTGAAAGGTCCATTCCCCTAATGGTTTACTGAAAACCAGAAAGGTGTTAGAAGCTTTACAACAATTGGTTTTGTTTCCTTTGTATACTAATGTATCTGCAATTTTAAAAATATATAGACATATATATATATATATATATAATTTTTATTTTATGCATGAGGTATTTTACCATCTTTGTGCAAAACACACAGAAACTAGTGCAGATGGCTGAATTCACTGAAGATAGAATTTAGTGACCGTGAGCAGCTATGTGGGTGCTGGGAATTGAACCCTGGTCCTCTAGAAGAACAGTCAGTGCTCTTAACAGCTGAGCTATCTCTCCAGCCAGTGTCTGCCAATTTTAAAAAATTGAAATGATTTAAGTACTTGTAGAAAAAAAAAATGAGCTAAATAAATGACAGTGGAAAGGAATGTCAACACAGCATTAAAATGTCCACAGTAACAGAGCAAGTAAGGAGTGTGTGTATGAGGGGGCACCTAGCATTCGCAGTGTCCTGAGTTTAATTCCCAAACAATGCAAAGCATGCTTCAGTAATAAAATATTAACAAAAGAGATTTATGTTCTCTCATACAACTCTTTTGTATAATAAATTTCACGGGAAAAATGTCTCTTACTAGCTTTGCTTTCTTCATATTTCTGTATATTTATAAATTAGCATATGCACAAAACAAGGGTTGCTTTGTTAAAAGAATATGTGTGTGTCCGTTTTTCAGTGAAATGGTTTCCATGGACATGTCTGAGCCGTCTAACACAGAGCAAGTATCAAAGGGATTCCTCCTGAAGCCTTAGACAAGGGCACTAAAAATTCTCTCTGTTTTTCTGCTTTTCATTCCTAAGCGGACCACTGGTGATTCTACCAAGTCTTTCTAATATATCTTCAACCCTGCAAATGCAGAATGCACATCAGCTACCCTGCAGAGAGACTCCCAGCCCAGTCAGAGCTCTTGCCTCTGCAGCGCCTGTAAGCAAGGCAGGGTTGTGTGGCTCTAATGTGGCTGGAGAAAAGGAGGCTGCTGTTTGCAACTGGAACTCTTCAGTGTAGGGCTCTCTCTTATCTCTCTCTCTCTTTCTCTCTCTCTCTTTCTCTCTGTCCCCACTCCCCACCTCCATGTTTCTTAATCCCATTCTCACCCTGACATTCAAGAAGTCTAGGAACCGAACATGTCTTGCTCTCCTATCACTTGACTGTGACACATTCCTATGATTGGCCTAATGGTGGCAGGCGAGTAAGAATAAAAATAATCAACAAGACTAAAGTCCAAAATCCAGAATAAATGGGGGGCATCTTATCCTTTTATAGCAATTCACTCTGACAGGAGTTAAGGGAAGTCTCTCAAGAATAAATCAACTCTTCAGTGGCAACACTTCCAAAAACCTCCCACTAGGTTTTACCTCATTTTTAAAACACTTTTTAAATTATCTGTATGTCTGTGCATGTGTGGGTAGTGTGTGAACACATTGCACAAGCATAGGGTTTGTGCACATGATTATAGCTACCCAGAGTAGCCAAAAAAAGACATGGTGTTATGGCTTGTATATGCTTTGGCCCAGGGAGCAGCATTATTAGAAGCTGTGGCCTTTTTAGAGTAGGTGTGGGTTATAAAACTTTCATCCCAGCTGCCTGGAAGCCAGTGTTCTGCCTCCAGACTTCAGATGAATTTGTAGAACTCCCAGTTCTCCCCACACCATGTCTGTCTGGATGCTGCCATGTTTCTGCCTTGATGATGATGGACTGAACCTCTGAACCTGTAAGACAGCCCTAATTAAATGTTATCTTTTATCAGACTTGCATTGGTCATGGTGTCTGTTCACAGCAGTAAAATCCTTAAACACATGGGATGCCATGAATCTAGAATTACTGAGGGGTTGTGAGCTTCCCTACATGGGTGTTGGGAAATGAATTTTTGTCCTCTGCAAGAGCAACATGCCTTCCTAACTGGTGAGCCATCTCTCCAGGCCCTAAGCTCCACCAATTAAATATTGTGCCTCTTCTTAACTTCACATTGGAAATAAGATTCCATCACATAAACTGCTGGGAGGAAGACACATGAATTAAATGCTAGTATCCAAATCTGTTTTGCTTACCTTGAGACTTACTGAGAATTCATAAGGAAAAGATACTGTTTATTATGCTTCCTAAGACCCTCCTTCAAGTCAGCTTCTTCGAGAAGCCAAATTTTAAAAAGGTCATATGTGAGGGAAATCTGTTGGAGATCTACCACATGGAAGAGAAGAGAGAGTCTGGCAGAATGATTGTCTAAAACATTGGAAGAAAGTCCTTAACCCATTACAGAGAGAGCTGTGCAGTGAAGAGGGCTCTCCAGACTCATTCTGTGCTGGAGAAAGGAGCTCAGTACTCCCACTTGCTGCCTCATCCAATGTTACTAGATTCACAGGACCTTGGAGAAGTGGAAACTCAGAGTTAAACAGTTCTCTCCAGTTAAACACACTTTGCATAGAGCCTGACACCAGTGGACTTAGATCATCAACAAAAAAGAAGTGCACTGTAAGCTCCCAAAGGATTTCATGGACGGATTCTTTCAACTCACCTAGAACCATGCAAATTCCTTTAGTTGGTGGGTTGGGAATATAGTTTAAAAGATTTTTCAAGATCATGCATTATGTGTTCATTTATTCAATTTTAATTTCAGTATTAGGGAACCCTAAAGCGTTTGTGATGAGTTTTCAGAAATTAAATTCTAATAAGGTTCTCCAACTACCTTTAGCAGAAACTAAACCACTCACTCAGCTATCTGTCCTGTGAGCTTTAGTTGAGTGACTACTGTGCTCCATGCATTGGGAAATGCAAGCATGCACACTTTACTGCGTCCTGAGAACTTTTGGGCTCCTAGCTCAAATATTTACCCTCAATTAAGCCTTCTCAATCTCACATTCCACTCTTTAGCCACTATGTTTCCATGTGTGATATATCCTTTTTCCTAATATATAGTTTTATTTAAAAATATCTGGTCTCTGTAGTTATTGCCACTGCAACCCAAATCTCTTTTCTTCACCACTGTACTCCCAGAGCCTAATGGCTAAGAGAATAGCAAACAATGGGCGATTCATACCATCTACCTCACATAGTAGTTGGTCAACAAAACATTTTGTAGTAGTGACTAGCTGATAAACTAAAGAAAGCATCGGGCATTATACTGAGTCGAAGCCTTAGAGGTGCTGCCTGAGATGCTTAGGAAGCCTTCATGACAGGGAGACAGGGATGTACGTTTAGTAGCCCTGTAAACGTTTGTCTGCTTGACACAAAATAGCATTAAGGGCTGGAGGCAATCACTCAGCGGGATATAGTTATGCTAGGGTCCAGCATGCTCAGCAATCAGATTAATTCGGGGTTTTAGAACATAGTAAGACGGAGCTGCAGATGCGGGTTATGATCATGAGCTGCTTAAATCAATTATTTTGTGGGAAAAAAAAATAAGGCTCTGAATGAAGTGGATCCATGTTCTTCTAATTCTGTAGCAACTACAAGAATGAGAAGCTTCCATCCTAGACACCTGCTCAAGTTAATTCTAGAGCTGTAGCTATGAAATGGCCTGCAGCAGTGCAAGCTTGTGTGCATTTCAGTTGAACAAAAGCAGAAGCCTTGGCGCTCATGCCTCACAGCTCCAATGCCTCGCAGAAGCAAGATCACAGCCTAAGAGGACATGCAACCTGTCGTCCACAAGCACTCTTCTATCTGTGTACACGTTCTTTCTATGGTAGCTCCTACATCACTTTCCAAATAAAAATTATCGAATCCAAGAGGAGCTGAGCCAGATGACTCAGCCAACCTGACAGGGGCTTTCACAAGGCAGCCTCTGCATAAGCAAATTCCACAGGAAGCCGGGCTACAGGTCAGTTAGCCTCCTGGGAAGTCCTCTGCAGAGGGATGAGTAGAAAATCAAAGGACTGTGGTTCACTGCTATGGGGGTCACTGTTGCTGTAAATATTAAAAAAAAAAAAAAAAAAAAAAAAACTCGGTTTATCTCTTTGCCTGTCCTTAGGTCTCATTCCTCAGGCCTGACCCTGACATGGAGCCTCCCGCACCCAGTCCAGGGCACCACCGGATTTCACTCCATTTGCACAACTCCCTTCCCTTGGCGGTTTACTACCACCTGTTCTCTGCCTCTATGTCAGGATGTTTCTGTACCCCAAAATTTTACAAACACAGCTCTACAGCCTGAAAGCTTTTCATATAGGTTTATTTATTCAACTCTCAACCCACAAACCCACTACACAACAAGATTACATCAAATAGACAAAGATACAAACTGCCCTTCTATATGAGACACTAGACCTATAAAATCCTTAATGTTCATAGCTATTTAATGCCAGTCAATATCACGGGGGTCTAGCTGGTCCTTGGGAAATTCCATCTTACCACCATCCTTTTCCCTCCATCCTCTGACCTCCTCAGACCTCTCAGCCCTCTCCAACTCCCTCACCCCGCCAAGTCACTGGCTCTCCTTTATTCTACTATTAAAATGGGAAGGTTCAGTTGGAGTCACGTGACTAGGCAGCCCCTCTTGGGGAAGTGGAATTTACATTAAAATACAAACAGCTTCAGGACAATCTACAGGCCACAGCTAACAGCATCAGCTGAGTGCAAAAATCACCTTCAGGGATGTGAAGAAATGTAGGAGAGAAGAAAATGTCTGACGAACTGGACAAAACTTCAGCAGTTTCTAGAGCAGGGTTGACCACAGCTACTGGAAGATGTATCTTAGTTTCCAAAAGCATTTAGCCAAGTAAATGCCAGATTGCAGTCCATCTGGCTACTTAAACATTAGAAATAGGAATTTTGTGTGTGGTGGCACTTGTGTAATCCTAACACAGGAGCAAGAGGATCACTGTGAGTTCCTGGTGAGCCAGGGCTAATGAGTGAGGCCTGTCTCAAAAATAGAAACATTTTTTAAAGATTATGATATTTTAAAGGATTATAATTATTATAATTAGACAGTTGGCCGTATGATAAATTTCCAGAAATAATTAACTTCAGTGATCAAAATTTAATAGAAAAAGAGAGTGGCTAAAATTTAGTAGAAGAGAAGGTGGAGGAAAGGAAGAAGAGGAGGAAGAGGAGAGGAATAAAAAGAGGAAGTGGAAGAAGAGGAAGGAGAAGAGGGAGGAGAAAAAGAAGACAAAGCTGAAGAAAAGGAAGAAGAGGAGGAAGAAGAAAATAGTTTATCAAAGTGGAATCCTGGACTATGACTTTCTACAAATAATTTTTAAAATATGTTTTTCTAAGACTTTTTAAAACTTCAATAATTTCTAAAATCCATTAAGTTAAAGCTCTCTGGGTCCTCCTTGTTTGTAATGTTTCTATACATGCTACTTTCAGGTAAAAGTTTTTTTGAAGTGTGAAAGCCTTACACACACACACACACACACACACACACACACACACACACACATACACCAATCATTTGCTCATAACCAGTATACACTATGGCTTGATATTCCTAAGACTTATTTCAATTGCACACCAGAGGATTATGTGGAGTGCTTTTGGCTGTCAACCAACTTAGCAGAATTACCTTTAGAAGTTAAAAGACACAGTATCACTATGTTTATAAACACATGGAGTGTTCTTCTTGGCTGAACATAGGGCAGTGTTAGGATGTAGGAAGGGCCTGCCCAGAAAACTCAGAACAATGCTTATCAGACACAGATTATAAAAACCACACGTATCCAAACTGTGAAGGTAGTGGTGTGGGACTGAAGCTGCTGTGACACTGAACCTCCTATTTAATCTCTGAATCTCAGGCTCCAGTCTGTAAAGTAACAGGTATAAGGCAAACAACGCAGGAGGCTCTGACTAAACAAATGTGACTGTCCTGGAGGAAACATTTACTTGGGTAGATTAGGCTTCCTTTATTGAAAGGTTGTCCGGGGCCTTTTAAAATCTTTTAAAATCGGAGCTTGTCCGAAGTTCCTGTTCTCTGAATTACCCTTGGATCACACTTAATCATTTTGTTACTCTCTCAGATCATTTAGAGCCATGTAGTAAAACCCAAACCTCCATTGTTCTCCAGTTTCCCTAAACCTTTCCCCTTCAGAATTTTGTTGTGGGATTATGTCGGTCTGGCCTCCATCCCTTTGAAACCCCAGTCTTCCCAATGCCCAGAGGACATCGCTGCTGCTGGCCGGTCTTCTCATTCCTGCTTGATGCTCGAAGATGACATGGCAAAGACACGTCCCCCCAGGGACTCAATCACTTCGCATCATCAACCAATTTCCCCTCACGGTTTGGAATTAGGACCAGAATAACTGCTACCCAGTTCCTTCTCTCTACCCCGAGGGGTGAGATTATCAGAAATTGTGGCCTCGTCCAGTCATGTGGGCAGCAAAGCCCAAACCCGTAATCATCTGGGGCATATTGTGTCTCAGTAACCACCCCTTATCAGTGGAGCAGAAATGGGAATAACCAATTTCTCCCTCCTGAGTTCTCATCAGGACAGAACCACTAAAATATTAACATAGTGAGCAGGATTGGCTGGAGTCTCGGCTCTCCCTTTCCTTCCTTCCTCCCAAGGATGTCCTGGAGGGGCGATTGTGCTGAGGACCATAGCTTGGCTCTCCCTGACTTCTCTATTCTTAGCATATTCTTTCTCATAGATCCAATTGGACAGATATTAGTAAATCTACAACAGTTAATAAAGATCTTCAGGCATAAGCACATGTGTGTACAAACACACACACAGAGGGGTTTGGAAAGTCTGGGGGAAATATAAACTTTTACTGCTTATTTAAATTGTCATGAGCTCAAACCCAGTCTGGCTGTACATTTGTTAATTGCTTTTCTTTCTATGTCAAATACACTGAGTGTGTCATATTTGAAATGCAATATAATGATGTATAGAGTCTAGAGGAAGGTAGACACTATAGATGTTTTGACCTTCATTTTATTAGAAACTATTATTAGTAATTATATTTCTGCAAGTATGGTACCCCCTGCAAAGCCACAGAGACAGCATATCATCTGGTCTGACTTAGGGATAATCATGAAATAGCACCAGAGCCAGATCCAAGCTCAGATTCATCTTCAAGTATCTAAGTAAAACCCCTGGCAAATCTTTCTTATGAACTTCACACCGTATGCCATATAAGAAAGATAACAACAACCCCAACAGCGGTGAACTGGGCTGCAGAGGTTGGAACCATACTTTCTTCCTGTCTGTCATCCCAGCAAAGCTTTTCTAAGCACAAAGTCTGTGTTTGTTACTGCTAAGTCTCAATTCAGCTACGGAACATGGACGTTGAGGGAGGTAGCATGGATTTACTGGAGTAAACAGGTGTCGGGGCAGTAAAATGTGGATATTCTTCAGTAATGTAATAAGGAGGGGAGAAAGCATGTGGGCCCTGTGAGGTAACACAGACCAAGAACCAAGTGTTGAGCTCTAACTCCAATTGGAATCAACAAGATGATTCTGGATAATCCAAAGGGAAGCTGTCTTAGGATCTGCCAGACCTATGTGAGGCAGTAGATTGTATTTTAAGCTCAGAACTGTGTCTCTGCCCAAAAGCAGATATGTGTATCCTAGATGAGGTCTTGATATGAGACTTGCCTCTTTATGTGACCTACAGGGGAAATCATGTGTAAGGTTGTGGGGGTTTTGTGTGGGGGGAGATTACTTTTGGAGACTGATGTTTTCCTCAGTTACTGTGGGTATTTGAAGGCAGGATTGGGTACTACAGTATTTATTTTAAAAATCTTACAAGTGATCTCATATCCAGTGACCTGTGGAACATTTTTCTCACCAATAGCAGCATCCCTCTGAGATAGGAAAGCAGGGCATTAGACGAAAGGAATTGTTTGTTGGAATATTAAGTTTGCCTTGCTTAGAATAGAGGCCAGCATAGACCCAAGGTAAGGGAGAGCTTTGTGGGAATAATATAAGAAAATTTATGAGCTAGGAGAAGTCAGATTTTTACTGGAAGAGATCAATTTTTCAGATCTGGCTTGTGCTGCTGTTGCTGTTGTTGCTGCTGTTGTTGCTGTTGTTGCTGTTGTTGTTGCTGTTGCTGCTGTTGTTGCCATTGTTGTTGCTGCTATTGCTGTTGCTGTTGTTGTTGCTGTTGCTGTTGTTGTTGTTGTTGCTGCTGTTGTTGCTATTGTTGTTGCTGTCACTTTTTTTTATAAAGTGTCTCAATAATGACTCAAAGCAACTCTTTTCTCTAGGGAACTGTCATCTGGATTCGGGTAACACCCAACTTTGTAGCAGGTCACACAGGATGAAGGGGTAGGCAACTCACAAACTATGGTCCCCACTGCCTCAGTAACAGGACAGGTCAAGGTCAGACATGGCTCAGACAAGGTTCTCCCTCGATCCCTCACAAGTGTGTTCACCCCAACCCCAGAGCACCTTGTCAAGGAATCAAGAGGACAGGAATGATGTCTCAGAATCCTCTTAAAGTCATAAATTAAGTCCAGGGCTAGTTATTTTCTTGTCTTGCCATAATTTTCATATTTTCTCTAGTACAAGTAAATCATTTAATGACAATGGGAACACAAACTCAGATGATTAACTACATGAGGGCTTCCTAGTCTGCAGAAACACTGGATAAAATCTCATGAAAAAGTGTTGTAAGATCACCAAAAAGGGACAAAAATTCACATGGGAAATAAATAACAATTTCTAAAAAAACCAAATGGTGAAATTTAAATTGTCACATCACCCTCAACTGGGTCTATACAGACCATACCTACACACCAAATTTAGAAGATAACAATTAGTTATTTAATGCAATAAATCACACAAAATAGGTTCCATTTTTGTGCCTGTTTCTCCTGAGTCGGAGGAAAATACTTCTCAATCCCTCTTCACTTTTCTTCTACTGTAACTTGAACCTCCATGTCTAAAGAATCCCAACAGTCCTTCTCAGGTTCGAACTGTCTTGATCATGGATGCCTGCCTAGAGCTGGGTTAGCCTTTAATGTTGAGTTGGGAGCCGAGCACTCGAATGAAGGGAACCTGGAAAGAACTAATGTCAGAAGGGAAGTCACCTAGAAATCCCCTAGGGTGCAGAATCCAGGAGATGGCATTGTAATGAGGGGAGATGAGAAAGTGTTCTCGATGAAGTCATGTCACATGGACTCCAGTGCATTCTGGTTGGTATGGAAGGGGAACATTTAGACTGTTCACTTACTTTCTGCCATTTCCACACAATAACAAAGACCATGTACACTTGGTGAAGCCATCTAAACTATCTTCAGTTGAGTGATCTGGAAAATAACAATGTTGATCATACTAAAAGACCTGTGTATGGCCTCCATCAAACACAGTCCCCTTCTCAGACACTGCGGGCTTCATGTCCTCTGCAGACCACCCCTCCATTCACCCAAAGGATGAACTTTTTACTCCATCCCTGGCATTTCCCCTGCTTGATGGCCATAGCTGCAGAACAGAACTTAGAACTGTGTCATAGGAACCAATTCACCCACACCCCCCACACTCCTCCCCGCCCATGTGTTCCTTGTGGGTAAGAGATTGGCCTTCTTCATGCTGTCTAACTTGCCATTCCTCCCACTTCCCCACTACACACACACATCAGCATTCACACAGTTCAGTGAATCCTGATAACACCGAATAAGTCGTTGTGATACCATGCTTTGTCTTCATGACCTTCTTTATCCACTAAAATCTCCCCTCCCCCCATTTCTAAACTTTTTTAATCTCTCCTCTTAAAAATGTCTTTCCTTTGTTAAAAATATGTTGTTTTCTTACATAAGACATCCTGACTCTGGTTTCCCCTCCCTCTCCCCCTCCCAGTTCCTACTCACACCACTTCTCATTCAGAACCACCATCTCTGTCTCTCGATAGAAAACAAACATGCTTCTAAGGAACAGTAACAAAAATATAATAAAATAAAAATAAAACCAACACATCTGCATTGGACAAAACAAACAAAGAGACAGAAGGAAAAGAGACCAAGGGAAAGCAAAGGAAACGGAGACCCACCTGTTCACACACTCAGGAATCCATTAAAAACACAAAATTGAAAGCCAATATATATATGCAAAGGACATGTGGGATAAAAGAGAAAAAATATATAAATAAAATTTTTAAATAAATGATAAAATTTTAAAAAAGAAAATAAGCAAAGCCCCAACACAGCATTATGAGATAAGGAACCACCGAAGATGTCATTGAGTTCAATTTTTGTTGACTATCAACTCCTGGGCATACAACCTATCCTTAAGAGTAGTTTGTTTCTCCAGTGAGACTCCCAGGGGAGAGAACAAGCTTAATTTGCAGTGATTACTAATTAGAGATTGCTTCTGGGTCAGGTTGGGGCATGTGTTTACATCTCCATTCAGTACCAAGGTCTCTCACTCTCTTCATAATGTCTAGCTGTGGGTCTCTGCATTTGTTCCCATCTCCTCTGCACTCTCTTCATAATGTCTGGCTGTGGGTCTCTGCATTTGTTCCCATCTCCTCTGCACTCTCTTCATAATGTCTGGCTGTGGGTCTCTGCATTTGTTCCCATCTCCTCTGTACTCTCTTCATAATGTCTGGCTGTGGGTCTCTGCATTTGTTCCCATCTCCTCTGCACTCTCTTCATAATGTCTGGCTGTGGGTCTCTGCATTTGTTCCCATCTCCTCTGTACTCTCTTCATAATGTCTGGCTGTGGGTCTCTGCATTTCTTCCCATCTCCTCTGTACTCTCTTCATAATGTCTGGCTGTGGGTCTCTGCATTTCTTCCCATCTCCTCTGTACTCTCTTCATAATGTCTGGCTGTGGGTCTCTGCATTTCTTCCCATCTCCTCTGTACTCTCTTCATAATGTCTGGCTGTGGGTCTCTGCAAGAAGCTTTTTCTGATAATAGGTGAGCAAAGCACTGACCCCATTCCTTTCTGGAGTGGCCTGTGGGTTTTTAGAGAGTGCTGGCTGACTTTAGGGACTGCTTCCCTGTCTAGAAGGGCGTGATTCCATCAAAATCTTTAAAATTACATTTAATGATTGCATTGCTATAAAGATGAATATAGTAATATTATGCAAAAAAAAACATTTTATTTGACCTAAACATTTGCCTTATGATTTGGACTTTTAAAATGAAGCGCTCTTTTTAAAATTATTTTATTGGATATTCACTGTATTTACATTTCAAATGTTATTCCCTTACCCACCAAACCCAGCTCCCAATCCTTTTTCTCCTCTACATGCTTTCATAAAAGTGCTCCCTCTCTCAACCACCCTCTCCACCTCAGTGCCTTGGCATTCCTCTACACTGGGAATACAAGCCTTCACTAGACCAAAGGCCTCTTCTCACATTGATGCCAGACAATGCTATTCTCTGCTACATATGCACCTGGGGCCATGGGTCTCTCCATGTGTGCTCATTGGTTGGTGTTTTAGTCCATGGGAATTGTAGAGGGTTTGTTTGGTTGATGATGTTGTTCTTCCCATGGGGGTTGCAGACTCTTTCAGCTCCTTCAGTCCTTTCTCTAGCTCCTTCATTGGGGTCCCCGTGTTCAGTCTGATGGTTAGCTGCAAACATCCTCAGCTGTATCTGTATGACTCTGGCAGAGCCTCTCAGGAGACATCCATATCTGGCTCCTGCCAGTAAGCACTACTTGGCATCAGCAGTAGTGCCTGGGTTTGGTGGCTGTATATGGGGTGGATCCCCTGGTGAGGCAGCCTCTGAATGATCTTTTTTTCAATCCCTGCTCCCCTATTTGACCTTATATTTCTTCCTGTGTGTGTTTCTTGTTCTCCCTTCTAAAAAGGACTGAGGCATCCACATTCTGGCCTTCCTTATTTTTGAGATGAAAATAAAGCACTCTTATATGCTCCTAAAAATACTGTGGAGGCTAGCATTGGGCCTGATGAGGGAAATAGGCAAGCCAAGACTTGGATGCACGGCTCAAGCATTGAACAATGAAAAATTTCTGATAGATATATACTTTTAATTATGTATGATGAGTTAGTTTTCTTTCACTCCTGTTTGAGTAAGAAATAAATCTTTAATTATAGGTTCCTTTGAGTTTACTTTTACCCTTTTAGTTATCTTTTAATCCATAAATGATATCACAGAAAATTTAATAGAAATGATCATAAAAACACCATTCAGTCCATTTTGAACAGCAATTTACCAAAGATGGTCAAAATTATCATTGGCAAGGCACCCTACTGTTCTTTGAATAGAATAAGAGAAATACATTAAAAATCAAAAGGAAAGAATTAATTTTATATATAGCATGAAGAATGATGATTTCAAATAGCACTGTGTATTATTAGTTCACAACTGCGATCTACAAAATGTCAAGGAAATTAGATTTCAGATGGTAGATGAGGTTTGCTTCTCTGCAAAGGGGGTTTTAATAAAAATTAAGCATAAAAGTATGGAGGAATGATGAGGACTGGGTAATTAAGCATTGAACATGCAGGCAAGAATCCACGTGACAAGAATTAAGGACACAAAAAGTGGCCGAATGATCCCAACAAGAGGGCTGAACTGTGTTGTGCTTTAAGAAAGCACATCTACTGAAGAAATCTCTCTTAGCCATTTATCTGCTGCTAGAAGGGCTGCATATAAGGATATGTCTGATTCTAGAGACAATGGGGTTTTAGAATCAAAGCAGGTCCTTAGCAACTCGCTCCATTTAGTGGTCAAACATAATGCTTTCAGCATCCCTGGAGATCAGCAAACAGCAAAGGCTGTAGTACTCTCAAGATAAGAGAAACTCCGCAATACAGAAAACAGCCCGTCCTACTGACTCTCATCCCAACTGTTTTACGGTACCCTTTGTGTCGGGCAGAAAATGTCTCACTCTCCCACCAGAACTTCACAGAGATGAGAATCTGTATTACAGTATTTGGAGGGTTAATGGGCAGAACAAGCTTGATACATCTTCCGGACCACCCTTAAGCCCCCCGGGACGATTTGCTTCCTGTTCTGTTTCGTTTGTTTGTCGGTCTGTTTTCACCTGAACTATTTGTAACAAGCATTATTCAAGCGGTGCAGACAGGAGACTGGATGGAGGGTTTTCCATCAGGGAGAGCTGGCTCTGGACCTTGGCTCACACATTCCTTAGTTTCTGCGTGAGCTCAGAGAGGAAGCTCAAACCTTGAAAGTTGCATCTCTGGTTCCAAACCCTTGACTGCTGAGGAGAGTAGATAGTCAGTATAGGCCAACTATATCCCCCTCCGTGTGCTGACTGAATTCGAACATCTTAATGATTCTGAGAGGATAAGAGTGAATATTAGTTACTACACAGCTCTTTGAAACAGGACACGATGTTTATCACTACCTTTAAAGTGTTCGGAAACCGCTTCCTCTCCTTCTGCGGTTACTTTTTAACTGTTTCTGCTTCCATGCACACGCTGATAAATACTGTGCATCGCTGTCGGGCTTCTATATCCATTTCTTAATCTTTATTTAGTCTGCTCTGGTCTCGGTGAAATAGTTAACAACACGTCTAATGAAAATAATCATCTATTGAAGAATTTGAGATCATCTCAAGCATTTCCATGCCAAAGCCTAAATTATACCACACACACTCTTTGGAAGTTATTATCACTAGGATTGCTTAAGAACTGAGACTGTCCGGGACCTAAACAAGGGAGAAGAAATAAGTAGCTAGATGTTTGCATGCTTGCACAAAGAAGTACAAAGGAGGGAAGGGAGGAAGGATGGAAGGAAGGAATGAAGGAAGGAAGGAAGGAAGGAAGGAGGAAGGAAAGAAGGAAGGAAGGAAGGAAGGAAGAAAGGAAAGATGATAGGCAGAAAGGTAGACATGAAGGTAGGCAGGCAGGCTGGTAAATGGATGGTAAATAAGGAGATAGGTGGGTAGATAAAGAGGCATATTTTCTGTACTACGAACTAAAAACTTCATACTGCAGCAAAGACAGACACCACAGCCAATCTATATCCCTTAGGTAATAGAGTCAACTCTGTAAAATAAGGCAAAAATCATTTAATCTGACCCATTTTATCACTGGATGATTAAACAGAAATGACAACACATGAAAACATGAAAAATAGACACACACTTGCTTTACAAATCTGATTGATCAATGCTGTCATATACGTGGATGATGAATACATTTGCAGATGTATCAAGTAAGGCAATATTTAAATGCTTGCCTGCAGGTGGACGCCTCCTTTTCCCAGGGTCCCCATTATTATGCTCTCTCTGATGCCTTTGAAGATCTGGGCCTCCGTGCACAGATCTCATTTGTGAGCTTTGATCCCAAATTGTCCTGTGATTTATTGCTGTGAGACTCAAAGTGCTTTCTCAACAATGCCTTGCCTGGTTCTTTATGACTGGGCAAAATAAAATAACTTTGCTTATATTTTATTGTGGTGAGTCTACAGCATGTCACTTACTGATACTTCTGAGTGAAAAAAAAAATCTGTACAAAGTTACTCCCTGACTGAATAGGCTGTTTGGATTCTTTGTTGATTTGTTTCGGTATAGTCCCAGTTTCTAAATAGCTATAAGATTAGGAAAGAAACTCAAATTTGCATTATTATTATTGAAATATTAAAGATACAACGACTTATATTTCTGTATCTATAAAGACAACAGATTTGGTGCATATTGGATAAAATTACTCCACAGCAATGTACCACCAAATTTCACAGTTTAAAATAAGAAACGAGAAGCTGAGTAGATGTCCCACTGTTTAAAACCATTTCCAGACAATGTGAGGACAAGTTTTCGAATCCCCAGAGTAGACACTGGCTCAGCATGGCTGCTCGCCTCTAAACCACTGCACAGGAGGCAGAGACAGTGGGTTCAGGTGTCAATAGGCTAGCCAGATTGGCTGAACGGGTGAGCTCTGGGTTTAATTTAGTGATTCTACCTCAATACATAAGGTGGAGGCACACTGAGGAAGGAAGTACGATGTGAGCCTTGAGCCACCGAGTGCATGTACACTCACATGCATATGCACCCATACACAAACACCACTCATGCCTACACACATGCATACCACACACAGGTACACATAAAAGAAAGGGAGAAAACCAAACATCTTTTGACTCAGATACTTGTAGATCAGGATTTTATTGGTACACTTGTGCCTTGGGCTCAAGTTCTATCAAGCTGCGGCTGCAGTTGGGGAACCCCCTTCATAAGAACCCAGCTCCTAGCTCAGCTCACTTGTGTGAGTCTCACCATGAAGGCTTCTCTATAGCTTGTTGGGTATCCTCAAGACATAGCCATAGGCAGTGAGAAAGGCAAGAGATGCAGATAGAGGTTGGTGAGTGACCTCACAGAACCACAGAACTCAGAGGGCAAAGGCCACCACAGGTTTTAAACTGTCTTTCAGAAGGACATCACGTCACTCTCTTTCTTTTCCTGGTTGTTTGAAGGACACCATTGCTTTAGCTCCAATCAAGAAAGAGCAGGATGCAGCAAGAATGTGAGTACAGGGAATCCCCGGGGATTCCTAACTCTCAGAGGATACTTCAAAGGAGAAGATGTCTTACACTCACTCAAATGTCACTGATCTTCACGGCTTCCCCCATGCTATGCCTTTTACTTTAAAGTCACACTGGTGATGTGAATGTACCATCAGGAACCAGATACTGACCCCATGCTTTGTACAGACTCTAGATTCTCGTTGAGCTAGCCCCCATTGAACACTCACCCAAACTCAGTCTTCTGTTTTATAAAAACATGTGGAGCATTGTCAGCCTGCTAAGATGGAGCAGACCCTAGGCTGCAGAAATGTGTATAGACTGTTGATAATTCACACATGTACCTAATATGATGCTCTGACACTCCAAGTCACAGATGAGGATGAAATCAAGGCAATAATAGCACATTGGCCTTACACATTTTACTGGCCAGTTTCGTGTGTCAACTTCACCAAGCTGGAGTTAGTCACAGAAAAATGAGCCTCAGTTGAGAAAATGCCTCCATGAGATCCAGATGTAAGGCATATATTCAACTAGTAATCAAGCAGGGAGGGTCCAGCCCATTGTGGGTGGAGCCATCCCTGGGCTGGTGGACCTGGGTTCTATAAGAAAGTAGGTTGAGCAAGCCAGGGGAAGCAAGCCAGTAAGCAGCATCCCTCCATGGCCTCTGCATCAGCTCCTGCTTCCTAACCTGCTTGAGTTCCAGTCCTGACTTCCTCTGGTGATGAACAGCAATGTGGAAGTGTAAGCTGAATAAACCCTTTCCTCCCCAACTTGCTTCTTGGTCATGATGTTTATGCAGGAATAGAAACCCTAAGACATACGCTGAGAATGGAGTCGGGATTAAAACTAAGGCAATGGAGAGTTGCTTCTAAACTCCTACCTTGTGAACAGGTGCACTATAGTATACCTTGTGTGACCGTGAATTTTCCCGTAATATGTCTAGTAAGTAAATACCGCAGTCTTGAAACACTGGAGGGCATTACATATACCACTGATTTACAAACAGCAATAACAATACGCATTCTATTCTTGTCTACAATAATAATAATAAATAAATGTGTGTGAATTTATGACCATGTCTGTATGTATGAGAGAGAAGGAGAGGGAAAGAGAGAGAGAGACAGACAGAGAGAGAGAGAGAGACAGGGAGACAGAGAGACAGAGAGAAGGGAAAAAATGACAGACATAAATCCTGTACAGTTTGTGTGTTGAAACCCTAACCCCCAGGACCTTAGAATGTGACTACAGTTGGGAACACCATTTTTAAAGAGGTAAGTTAAAAAGATACCCTGAGAGTAGCAGAAACTAACTCATTCTTCCCTATAAGGTAGAAATTGGATGTCCAGAGACACCAAACTTACCAACACAAAGAGTTGTAGAGACCATGAGAGGATAGAGTGAGAAAGCAGACATCTGAAGGCTCAAGGCTGAGGCTTCAGGAAACATTAAACTCAACTACACTTTGGTCTTTATACCATCCTTCAGAATTCATGAATAACTTCTGTTGTATGATGCTGCCCATTCTATCTATTCCTAGCAAACTAATCACACACACACACACACACACACACACACACACACACACACGTGAATAGTGTAAGCACACTAGGACTGGTGTGCCATGCTCCCAGAGAAGCTTTAGGAAACAGAGCTAGATCATGGTTTCTGTCATTTCGATCCAGCAAAGTGGGGAAGATGGCGAATACCGCCAGGCAGTGAGGACTTGTCAAGGGGTCATTCACATTGCAGTTACCAGAAAGCAAAAAGCAGGCTCCAGCCAGGTTTGGCTGTGACCTAAACAGAACTCCTGTACCAGTTAACCACCACCTCCTGAGAGTCCACAGCCTCTCCAATACCCTAACCAGGTGGGTGACAAGAATGCAAGAGAAAATAAGATTTTATTTTGTCTCACAAGATAAAAGAAATTCTCTACCAATTATTTCTATTTCATATTTTCCACCCTAGAAGTTGTATCAGGCTAGCAGATAAGTATTATTCTTACTTCCTTCATTTGCCTTTTTCCCCTTCTGAGTCTGAGGCATTTTTCTGTGAAGGCATAAGCAAAGAGAATTACACCGAGTCTCGGGCAAACTGGCTTTAGCCCTGGCTCTGGTGCTTATTTCCGGCACCATGACCTTGGGCGATCCGCTTAGGCTTTTTAAGCTGGTGCTTCTTATTTTTCTACTTGGGCTGAGATTTCTGGAGTATCTTCTACAGGCCAGGCTGCACTGATCTCCTTTGCATAAATCATCTCAATTTGTAAAATGTGATAACAATACCACCTAGCAGGGTTGCTGTGACGACCACAGGGGTAATACATATGCAAGGGCTTAGGAGAAAACGCACGGATAGATAGCAGGGTATACCGTTCCTCTGTTTTCCACATCAGTGCTTCCAAATGATAAAACTGTAATTTTGACCTTAGAAACAACTGCTCATCTAGTTTTATTCTCTAGCTAAATGATCCAGAGGTAATTTCAGAGTTACGCCGATCTTCTCCAAGCTTGGCTTTAAACCTATTGGCTCCCTGCTATATAAACAAACAAACTTCAAGACTTGAATAATATCTAACACACTCACAGGATGCATAAATGTAAGGTCTTTTACAATCTAGCCTGGAACTATGTTTCAGATTTATTTCCTGTTGTGTATTCCGTCAGGTTTTCAGCAAAGTGAACAAGTAACCCTCTTCCTACTCAACTCTGGGACCCCGGGCTCAGGGGAGAGCTCAGGAGGTAAAACGCTTGTCACACAAACATGAGGACCAAAACTCAGATCTAGCATCCATAGTAAAACAGTCAGGAATAGTTGCTTCCACTGGGAAGGTGGAAACAAGGATTCCTGGTACCCACTAGCTACCCAGTATAGAACAATAGGCAATGTCAACTTCAATAACAAAACTTGTCTCAAAATAAAATTACATAAGAAAAATTGAGGAAGATATTTGACATGAATCTCTGGCTTCTCTATACATATACATGTATTTATGCAAGTACACACATGTGAATGCATGTGTGTGCACGCGCACACACACACACACACACACACACACACACGCACGAACATATCCAAGACATTGATTCTTTTTGTCTTGTGTTGAGTGAAATTTTCTGTCTCTAGCAGTTTTAATTTATGATACTTATTAAACCGAGAGCAACCAATATAAGTTATGATATGTTCCAGACCATGTAAGTTACAATGTTTTTTTTCCCTATACGTTGATCACCCTGTATGCTGACCTTTTTCAGGAACTCCAGCCATTGTCTGTGATATGATATAGGTACATTCCCCAGTATTTAGGATTCATTTGTTGAGGTCCTATATTATGGCAGAGCCTGTGGTAGGAAGGACAGTCTGGACAGAGCACATCTTCCCTGGGGGAGTTCCCAGTCAGATGCACTTGTCAGACAACACGTCAAAAACCATTAAGTCTTAGGTGTGTTATGCTGAATTCTTCCTGTGGGTATCTCTAGTTCTATGCTTGTTATCTGCGCATCATCCATAAGCAATTTAGAATTTACAACAGATGAAATAACTTGTATATGAAAAATGTTCCACCAGATTTGTGTTTTGTCCAGCGTTTTATTTGCTGCTGTCTAAGAGACCCTATGCATCAGTCCTTTTGATAGTCTCCTGGCGAGATTTCTTACCATACATAGTATTTCCTCAAGATTTTCTACTCCAGCCACACTGGCGTCTCTTTCTTCCTCCCTCCCTCTCTCTCCCTCCCTCCTTCTCTCTCTCTCTCTCTCTCTCTCTCTCTCTCTCTCTCTCTCTCCCTCTCTCTCCCTCCCCCCTCTCTCTCCCTAGAAAGATGTAGACCCCTACCTGGCCAACCCCATATCCCTTAAGTCTTGGCTCAAATGCTTCCTCCTCAATGGCACGTAAGCTGCTGCGCTATTTAACTTGCATGACTTCTGTACATGCCTTAATTTTCAACTGTTAGGTTGCCTCCTTTAGCACCAGGACAGGAAAAAGAAGGACTGTCCTTTGTCATTTATTTATATGGTCTATAGATCTAGAAGAGTTCATTAAAGAAAATGGCCTCCGTGTTTGGCTTTCTAATTTCTATGCTCCCTTCAAATACCTCAGCCAGCACTGTAAGGTCAGGAGAAATCTAATGATTTATCAATGAAAAACACTTAGACATTTTCAAGGGGTATGTTTCTATTCTTAATTTTAGCCTTTTGTGTTTATAATTATTTATGTTTTACATATAATTCATATAATTATATATTTTATACAGGGCATATATATGTATGCATATATGTGTGTGTGTGTGTGTGTGTGTGTGTGTGGGTGGGTGTGGGTGTGTGTTTCTGAAGTCTTTCAGTACTTCAAGTATTAGTTTGTAGACATTTGATGTTTTAAGGAAAATCTGCTTTTAACTTTTACAAAAGTCACCTGAGAGTCCACTAGCTTCATGTTCTTCAGCCATCCTTTTGTACTTAAGGCAGTGACCGATACCATGGGTATTTGTTGTTGGCAAAACAATAGATTTAAAAATATATTAAGGAGGTAAAAAAAATCAATGCAACTCAGCAAATAATAAATGGGCACCCACTGTCTGAAAATGTTTACAGGTTTTACAAAGATGGAAAAAAATACTTCTGTTCTAAAATTGCTTATAACCTCTTGGGTGAGAGAAACAGAGAGACAGCTCACTGTAAAACAAGACAAATGAAGGAAGCCGCGGAAAGCTACAAAGCGGGGTGGAGAAATCAGTGAGTTGTGACCATCTCGAAAGAAATATTCGTCTTCCCGTGCTCTCTGCAAAGCCCTGGTCTGCGCATGCTCCCAACAATAAGCAGGTTAGTATCCAATTAAACAGAAAGTCAGTCAGTTATCAGCTGCCTTGTTCCCCAAACTCCTTCAGCAAGAAGCGTCTGGTCCTCGCCCATCCTTTTGTGCTCTTTGCGGTTTCTGTGTGGCATGAAGGCAGCGTGTGTAATAATGGAAGCTAGACTGTCAAGCCTACCATAGTCATTTGCTTACTTGACCTTCTGGTCGCCCTCCTCTCCCAACCTTGATGGATTAAGACAGGGGCTACTCCGAGTTCCTTTGCGAGAAGTTACGCCCGGGATGACTGATTGACAAGTGGAGCTTTTTTCTTTTTCTGGGGGAAACTATTTCCAAGGGTCACGCTCCTCGTATTTGCAAAGAGCCCTGAAAGTCCCAGAGCCTGAAGAGTCAAAATTGACTTCTTGCTGATGGTGGCAAACTTCCTGACAGGACAAAGCAGAAGGAAAGGGAGACAGAGGCCCAGATGAAGTGTCGGAAGAACAGCCAGTGTGAATGGTCTCAGGACGAGACGTTAGATACTCTGCTGCAAACTGTAGACGTTAGGTCGAGGCTGCGGAAACTGTCAGACCTCAACCCCCAGTCAAAATAGAGATCGGAGTAACAGCTGCCAAAGGCGATGGTCACATTTCACTGTGAAGATGGCTTTCTTGTAAAAAGACCCAAAAGCCTCTTAGGGTTTCTAGTGACTTGTCATTTCTCTAGCATTATAATACACATGTCTGGGGCAGGAGAACCATATTTCTAATACTCGTCTTCATATGCCAACAAACTATATCTCTACTCTAATACTCATCTTGATTTATTCATAAGGGCCTGCAAAATTCATGCTTCCATAAGGAAATGTTTTAGCTCTTCATAGCTCTTTTGCAGTCATTTTGAAAACCCGCATGAGTAAGAGGTAGGAATTTCATCTTACATCCCCTCACGAGCAGGACCGAGTTCTAGACACTTTTGGTCTTCATTTCTAACAACAAAGTCTTGGAATTTGAAGAGGGATATTTTTATTCCTGAGAAATAATCTTCTTTAGGGAAAAAAAATAGCTGGGAAAAAAAAAACTAGTTATATTGGTATGTGTTTAAGCCTTCATATTGAGAAGGGAGATTATTAGCATACGGTCTGAGAAAATAAGTAGAATTCCTGTTTAATGAAACCCATTTTCATTACTGCCTGGCTCCGTGACTAGATAGCCAAAGGCAGGAAGGGAAACGGGAGGTAGTGCTGCCTGAAAGGCCAAGAAGAGGCAGAGTGAGAAGCTGGTGGGTTCCGTGGACACCAGGAAGTGATGAAGAGGTCCCGGATAGGCAGACGTGAAAAGGGTTGACGCCGATAGGGCTCAGCTGTGCATCTGAAAAAGAATGTTTTCTAACCCAAACTGCCTAATAAGGTGTGGAGGCTTGTCCTTCCCACACTGTATCGCCAACAAGCAGGACTTGTATGTGCGGGGGGGGGGGGGGGATGGTTGGATTACATACACACTGTGATTCTTGGGAATTCATGTCACCTTGACTTGGACAAACTCTTGTTTATAACCAGAGTTCAGACTTAAAAAAGCTTTGTAGTTTTGTAGCTCTGAAAAAAAAAAAGGAAAGTAACAAACACACAGGTACTATGAATTGTTAATAAGGATATACATAAGCATTTAAAGAAGAAAATTCCATTTATGAGCATACATTTAGGGAATAGTCATTAAACATAGATACAAGGCAAACAGAGGTATAAGATATGGCTTGTCCCTCAAAAGGACAGTTCTCAACATGACAACCTTCCTGTCCAACTCTAGATTAAAAGGTAAATACAATTCCCATGTGGCAGAGGCTTATTAGTAGATATAATTCAATAATTTATGTAAAGGGTACTGAGTTATTCAAACACACAAAGTTATAGAAACGAAAAGCATCATCAAATTTTATTTCTGTGGATCCTTCACCATGCCCCAGTTGTCAAACGAGATTTGTACGAAAGTGTTTTCCCCATAAATCATTTTCCAAACATAAAGTTAGAAGTCTCTGTGCCTTGAAAAGAAAACACCAGAAAGAGCCACAATATATAATTAGTAGAGAATGGAGTTGTGCTAGCCACTCCTCCAATACTGACACTGTCATCTAAGCCTCGGAAAACATTCAATCAAGCCGTTCCATTGTTTACAAATCAGATGCAAGCCAAGTAGAGCAAGGTTAGTCTGATCTTCATAGATGCTCTGCTTTCGGCCTAACGTCACACCAAACTGGAGATGCAGAAATCCCAGGGACCTCTCTGTTGCTGTTAATCTTCCCGCTCCAAATTATGCTTGCGGCCTCTAGATTTCCTGCTACATTTGCTCTTTTTCAGGTGGAGCTGACAATTCTGAGGTCACACTGGGTCTTCAGCGGCAAGCTGACAGTAGGGTACGGCTGTTTGAGCTAAGTTACTAATAAGTGAACCCGCGGAGTGCCATTTCATTAGTGGCTGTATCATTAAAAGCATCACCTCTGTGATGCTCTTATTGTTCTTTGCCCAGCCTGGTCCCTGCCTTGAAGCCTTAAAAAAAAAGAAACCATGCCAGCCTCATGAAGCTCTGGGACCTGCTAATTAGTGACCCCCTTCCTGTAGCACTTTACTTTCTAGGGCAGGAGTGAGAGCTCCGCCCCACATCCCACAAGTGTAACTATGAATGAACTTGCTTTTCTGAGAAAGGAAAAGAAGATAAGACACAATGAACCAGACCAGGAAGCAAAACTGCGCATTAAGGTCCAGGAGTTAGAATCGGTAGCCATAAATTTGGGATCTTTTGGCAATCTTAAAAGTTGCTGTTGGAGTCCTCAATCCTGGGGGGAAAAAACAAACTAACAAACAAACAAACACCATTTACTTCTTCCTACCTCTGTAAACAGAGAGGGGGAAATACTTGCTATTGCCCAGTTCCTTTCTGAAATGAGCATCAGAATGTTTTAAAATGGAAGCAGAGTCTATTTCGTGCATTACAACTCACAAAAATCACTTAACACAAATGCCTACCTGCTGCTCTTGTTTGCTTCAAAACGCTGTGTTAATACCCCCAAAATAGACAAAATGTTTGTTTTCTAAGACATCTCCGGGAATAGTACACATCACCAAATGCCCTTATGCCTTCAGACTGAGCTTCGTCCCTCCGCTCTGTGAATCCAACGAGGCCCTCTCTTCTGGAGTCTCTTGCTGACCTGTGCCATCTCCTCTTCAGATCAGAAAGCCTGCAGAGGCAGATAGGCCTGGAAACAAAGTCACATGCTCTGAAGAAAACAGCCAGTCACTCACAGAGCTAAGACAATCAAGGTCAGCACTGTGGACTAGACAGAAGCTCTGCCGAAGCAGTTCTCATTTATACAACACCTACTTTTTATTGTCTTAGCCATATATTCCATGAAATAGGGGGAGAGTGGTGAGCAAGGCATAAATTCATTACAGTTGCCATCAATTCTGGTCTTGGAGCTGTTTCCTTAGGAAATTATACTTAGAAAACCAGTGTTGCTTCATAACTAATAAATGTTTGCATGCATGTATGTATTTAAATAACTACATGCATATACAATTTAACAATGAGCACCTTTTATTTTCACTCAGCTTCTATGTACCATCAGGATAGTTTTGCTTCAGAGTCTTAGTGGGCTATACAAGGCTGCCAGCTTCAGGTCATGTTTAGGTCACTGTTACCAGCCTTTTTTTGAAGTCCAGGGTAAAGCTGCAACTGGGATCTAGAACATGCTAACCAGAGGAGTCCAGGCACCCAAACCAGCACAGCTCACATCTTCTAACAGCGAGTAGATTAAAAGAATTCACATGGCCAAGTCAATCATTAATGGGATGAGAAAATTCATCTCTAATGTTTTGCAAAAACATATGGCATCGAGAGTCAGTACAAAAACAAAGAAAGAAGGAAGGAAGAGGAGAAGGAGGAGGAGGGACCCCATATATCCCCATCTATTCCCATATATTTCTCGGGTGACTATCATGCTGAAACCTGAAATACAAACAAGGAATAGCAAAGTACAGGAAGGTTTGGGACAAAGATGTAGACCATTATTTTCAGATACTACTTCCTGTGCTAAATTTCTAAGACATGGATACAAACCAATCACCCTCTTTCGTCTTCCTGCCATGTTTCTTGAAGTGATGGGACTTACTTTCCAATGGCTGTATGGAGGCACAGGGAACTTTCTATTTCTAAAGAGAATGCTTTAAGCCCCGAGGAAGCACAGAAGCACTGTGGGTGTATTACAAATGGCAGCACTTACTCTTCTTAATTGAAACATATGAGTCCTGAGGAACAAGGGTAAAAGTAGGATTTGTCTATCTATCATAGTGACAAATGGACAGTTTATCGCTCATCATCTCAGCACTGCAGGAAAAGGGTGTAAGTTCAGAAAAAAAATCTATTTCCCACAGAGCAATTATCAATTTTAATATTAAATTTTAAATGATTTTTAATTTATCAACTGGTCCCAGAATTCAGGATTGGAACTGTCATATCTCCATTGTGGATAATAGGGCTAACAGCAGGTCATATCCAAAGTCCATAGATAATGGACATTTTGTAAATCTGAACTGCAGCTCTTGCTTTTCTCCTCATTGTAAATTAATTGATCTTCTTGCCATTAGGAAAACTGTTCAGCTGTTCACATTTCTTTCTGTCTTTCTCACTTTGGGGTTCAAATGCAAAGCCAAACACTTCTAAATAAGCCCAATTTTAACTAAAGAAGCCATGGTCCTTAGAAGAGTGGCATCCCCCTGCCTCATTGAGATAGAAAGACCTGGCTTTGGTGCACTGTAGACAAAAGCAATAAAACAAGGCTGAGTGACTCTGACATTCTTAGAGATTGAAAAGTATTGGTCTCTTTTTGCCCTCCATTCTTGTGAGAATGGAGTGTCATTCAGCTTTAACATTTATTAGCTAAGAGAAAATTCTACATTCAGTAAAACCATGCATGTCCAACAAACCTTATGCATGGAAAAGTGAGGAAGTCATGAAGACCACAGCACACGAGTCTACATGGTACCCAAACACTCTGAGCAGGTCAGACACTAGCTGCATCTTACTGTGTTTTAATAGAGCATCATCTTCCCCTTGGATACAACAGTCAAGTTTCCATCCACTCTTAGATGCTACAGCACCAGCGGCATCTAAAATGGTACCTTCTTCTGCAGGGCCAAGGCATGTTTCCTACCCAGGGGAAAATTTAATCTCCCTTCGCTCTCCAGATGATCTGAACAAGAAGTCAATAATCTATGGGAAACCAGAGCTAACCACATAAATTTTGAAACTCAGATTTGCCCCCATACCCTTTCTGTACCTTTCAGGGTTACTCTAATATTTATGAAAGTCCTCATCATGTGTCTCAAGTACAGAATAAATCGATGGGTAGATTATTGTCAAGATTCATTGACTATCAAAGAAAGTCCCTGAAACCAGCTATTTTCTTTGGCAGAAAGAAAGTTCTTATCATATCATCTGAAAGTGACAAACGATATCCACCTAAACAATTAACAGTAGGTATGATTTCCTCCCCAACCTCATAGAACCTGCTAGAAATAGTCCTCTCAAAGATAGATACATCATCTGTTCTAAGTCATCACCCCAAACACGTTGCACAGTGACTTACTTACACAACAGGCATAAAAACATGTCCTACATGAATACATAAATGTTTTAAATGTGTATGTGTACGAACAGCTGGATGTGTACATGACAACAAAGCCAGCCCAACCGTTTAATAACACCAGATAATGAAGGTCTGTGCAAAGCAGAGAAAGCTCAGCCATCTTGTAAGTGGTAGAATGTTTTCCCCAAAAAGGTAACATTGAAGACCAGCTTCTCCCCACTTCGGGGGAAGAAAAGATCAATGCCAGCTGCCCAGCAGTCCCCAGAAGCCCCACAGTGTGACACAGACCTGCAGAGGAGGTAAAATTGAGGTGAGGAAATAGATTTCACTTGTGAGCTTCAAGTAGTGATTATAAGCAATAGGGAAGAAGTAATTATTTTTTAAATGGTGAACAGTACCGAGACAAGCTGTCAATCTTCTATTTAAATGTAACTGTGGTGAAAGGTAACTGTTTGCTGGGCACCTGGCTTTACCACTGTGAGTGCCTTGAGTCTATTCCGGTGGGAAAGAAGTTGAGGAGCCAGGTGGAGTCCAGCAATATATTGATGGTTGCTCTGTGATCTACGGAAGAAGCATAAGGAAAAGACCTCTCCGCTCTCCTCAGACAGCACCTGTCTGAAAGCTCTAGTATGGTCAGACTTCAAGACCCTCTGTGTAAAATTGAAGAGGGAAAGCCTTTGCTCCATCGCGACTTTCAGTGACATTTTTCAGTTAAGATGATTTGTTTTTTTTTTTTCCCCTTTTGACAACCTGCAAACTCTTCAGCTACAGAAAAAGAAATAACCAGGAGATTAAAGTTACAAGTAGAGCTGTAGGATCCCTAGCAATGAAACCTGGCTCTCCTCTCCTACAAATCTGCCCTCAGACCTTCAGGGTACCTTCAGATCTCATCTTTTATGAAGTTCTTGTGATTATATCCTTCCTCATCTTCATACTTCTCCAACCTTTAATGTTATGTTAGTACCTTGTAGTCCCAGAACCAATTAGAGAAGAGGAAATGACGTCTTTTATCTTCCTCTTCCAGCTTGGCCACACTGGGTGCAGGTATGGAAACTGTTCTTAGAGACTGGCATTCTCAGCAGGTAGGTTTCTCTGAGTAGCACTCCCTGCCTTCCCTGGAGCACTCAGAAAGGAGACCCAGCTAAGGAGCATCCTTGCTAAACTTCTGGAGGGACTCATCTATCAGAACTCGAATCTATAATAAGGATCGACTTCGGGGGCTCAGCAGATTGTTTTCAGTAAAGCTTTAGCCTTACAATCAGTCAAGCATCCAAACCTAAATACAACCCCCAGGGATGGCACAAAAACTCTGATGCATGGCGCCATCCATCTGGAAGCCTAGTGACACAAAGACAGAAAGAGTTTGGTGTTTGCTGGCCAGCCTGCCTATCCAAGTTGGTGGCCTCCTGGTCAGTGAGGGTCTCTTTGAAAGGAAATTAGCAGCATTCCTGCAATTGACTCCTAGAGTTGTCTCCTGGTCTCTACACAAATAAGCACACAAGTACACATTCACCTGCATACACATATACACTGAACACACACACACATACACCCCCCCCACACACACAAGACTTCAAACATTGAAAGCATAATGACCATTGAGCACCAAGTAACTTGGATTGTTTGACACCGAGAATTATCTTTAAGGAGCCACATAAGAGTTGTCATGGTTTCTCTGTACCTTTATTAGAGCTGAGGATCTAGAAAAGAACCTTTGGTCACAAAGCTCTTGTAAATTGCTACAAGTGGTTTTGGACATAGATGCGAATTCTCAGTGTAATGAAGTCTAGTTCAACTAGGACAAAGGAACCAAAGGCCAGTAGGAAACTCCACAGGCCAAGGATTTTATGTATCCCAATGAGTAAGAAATACATTTAGGTATGTATTTAAAGAACACATATATGTATATGCATATACATAGACACATATGCATATTCATAAACATATATATGCATATATGTAGTTTTCTCTCTGTGTCTGTATTTCATGACCTTAAGGTCAGCAAACCTCAGATTTCTTTTTGGAAGCAAAACCATTTCTGTACTGAATGAACACAGATAAACTTTAATTTCTTGCCATCGCTCCTTAAATAATATAGTACTATGTAAATATTATTATCCATCAATAAACTAATTATATTCACATTATATTAGGAATTACAAGTAATCTACAGGAGATTCAATGGAAACAGGATGATGTGTCAATCATTGAATATGTGCAAATGTTGTGCTTCCTTATATTAGGCTTGAGTCCTTCGGGGCCTGGAGATACACAGGGTCCTGGCAACCAACCCTACAGATAAGGGAAGACAAATGTATCTATATGCATACCTGTATCTTCCCTGTTCTTACTCTTAGACTTTTCATTGAGGAGTTTGCTCAGGTGCAAGACTAAGTGTATTTTTTATTCCTTCACCTGCATCATGTAAGTTCATAAAAGCATAAAACAGACAATGTCCAAACAACCTTTTCAGTCTCACTTGGTTCGTAAACATTCATCCCTCTTACACTTGTTTTAATGCCTGTGCAGCATAAATATGCGTGGTCTGACGCTGTGTATGTTCACACACCTCTGTGAAGACTAACAACGGGCGGCTTTTGACCTTGGTCTGAAGAGGAAAAAGTTACTGAAATACCTAATGACAGAAGCGACAGTCTCATACTTTGAATTAAAGCAGAAAAGGAGGAACTTGTTCCCAAGAGTGAATTCCTTAACAGCAATTTAGATTTCTGCCTAAGAGGTGTGCTTTGTAAATTACATCTGAAAACAATGACTTCTATTTTATTTTATTTTTTTTTTGTACAAGTTTTAACAAGAATAATGCAAATCTTCTTGCCAGAAACCTTATGGAAATGTGAAAGGTAAAACCGAAGGTCTACCGAGCCTCAGAATTACCGAGAACAATTATGCTAATGTGCGCAAAGGTTTCATATTAACTCTGGTGAATAGACTGCTGGGGACACGGGAGCCACAAGTAAAAGTGAGACATGGGTGAGATCTATTCATTCCTTATCCAACATTCTTTGATAATTTTTTTTCTGACTTGCTTAAGTTTGCCAAGACTGGGTTAGTTATAAGTGACGGTTTAAATGAGAATGTCCCTGTCAAACACAAGGCTGTGTGTTTGACTACTCCCCCCCCCCCCCACTGCAACCATTGGCAGAGCAATTTGAAGGGGGTTAGGAGGTTTGGCTGTGTTGGAAGTAGGCTTTGAGAGTTTGAACCCATCACCAGGTTGTTCCATGCCTAGTGCCCTGTTCTTGACTATGTGATCGCTGAGCTTCTGCTCCTGTTGCTATGCCTACCATTTGCTGCCACATCTGCCCTGCCCAGCAGGGTGGTGTTACTTTCCTCCAGACACATGAGCCAAAGTAAATGCTTGTAAAAGTTGCCTTGGCCATGGCATTTTATCACAAGAACAGAAAAGTAATTGATACCATAAGCAATATTGCTTTTCTAATTATGTGGGGGTTCTGTAGCATAGGTGAACAAGGAAAGGGATAACAAGGATCTACACAGGGTCCCAAGACTGTTGCCTTAACCCTTGCAACAAGGAGATAGCAAAGACATGAAGACGTCTCATTGACTTGCTGTGAATCATATGTGTTCCGTCATGGAAGAATTTTTCTACCTGTTTCAGCCCACCTTTCTAGATGGGATTGGAAACTCTGTTTTGGTTCCTGAGTGAAGTCCTAAAGTCCATGTTGACTTGAACTCTGTCTTCCTTCTTTCCTATGGTTATGTGAATTCTTCTCTACCCTGTCATCAGAAGAGAAGGCAATACCTTTAAAACCTCATCTGTAGATGTGACATCATGAGAACCTGACATGAAGTCACATACCAGCACCCCATGACACCACTGGGCTCTTCAGGCTGCATTGGAAAACCTGAGACAAATGTGTTTTCATTTTCAGAACGTACCCTGCCCAAACCTGAGGGGACTTCTGGTGTACAAGAAGACAGACACTGGGCTGCATTCACAGTTCTACTTAGTGGAGTTTTTCCTGGATCCATAGAATGACAGACCCTGGAAATGGCACTTGTCCCAGAAGGGACTCTAAAATTGTGCTGCAGGTATTACTTATGTTGGGAGGGTTGCAATTAGCACACCAGATGTGCAGAAAAAAGGGACCTTCTTTATTTTCAATAAATGGCAGACTCTATCCCACAAGCCCTCATCCTGCTGGGTGACCCCTGGGGTTAGGACAGAGGGAACAATGGGTAATTAACAATGTTCAGCCACTCAAGTGAAATAGACTCTTTGGGATTTTTTTTTTTTCAGTAAATTTTTCTAAAGAAACTGTGTTTCTCTTCCTGTTCTTCTTGCAACAAATGATGCTTCAGTAGACGTGATAAATGAGGACCTCATGATTTGGTGTTGGGGGCAAGCTGGATCTCATGCTGGTACCTAGATAGCTGTTCACACTCACTGTCCTGGTTTTTAACATTTCCTGGTTGGTTGTACTATTATAGTCATCTTTGAATATAATAAAATGAATATTTGACATAGTTCTTGAAAGGTCATGTCATCTTCTAGGTGGCTGACTGTAAACTTGTACCACACTAATGTCAGTGAAGTCTATAGCCCTAGTTTGGAAGGTTCCCAATGTTTGTTTAGTTTAGATCAGACCTCGGAGCTCGTCTTATTATCTTTTGTCCTAATTTAACTTATCTCTTTATCCCCATTTAGTTCAACAGATGATATGCTCATCTTTGTCTCCTCAATCAATGGGATGTTCCCTGGATCACGCACTTGGTCTGGCCGGTTATAACAAATTGCCATAGACAAGAATAGCATTTCTTATACTTAAAGACTCTTAGAAGTCTAAAATTGGGGTGACAGTCAGTGTGAGGTTTAGTGTCTCCTTTTTAAGTTTGCTTATGCCTGACTCCTCATAGTGTTTTCTCATTGAAGGTAGAAGAAACTGAAGTAAGTAAGGAAAAAGGAAGAGAGGGAGGGAGGGAAGGAGGGAAGGAGGGAAGGCGGGAGGGAGGGAGGGAGGGAAGGAGGGAGACAAATAGGGAGAGAAGAGAGCCAGAAGGTGAAAGAGAGAGAGAAAGAGAGAGAGAGAGAGAGAGACAGAGAGACAGAGACAGAGACAGAGACAGAGACAGAGAGACAGAGAGACAGAGAGAGCATTTCACTTACATATTTTTATGAAGTTACCCCAGCGACGTACTTGACTTTCAAGGACCACATTTCAGAATTCCATGTGAACAGAGATTAAATTTCCAACTCACGAATAATAGAGGGGAACAGTCAGTAAATGATGAGAATTTTTTTTTTTGTTCTGAAAAGCACATGCTCCAACCCATATTTCTCAGATGTCATATGTTAGTGCAGTCTGTTATGCTTAATAACAGTTATGGAGGTAGAAGGCTTAAAGGAAACGAGAATATTGGCATAGTAAACTACATTTTTCTACTGGTTCAAAATATTATCTTTTATCAGTCATTAAAATTAGGAGACTTTTTTTTGATTGGTTGGTTGGTTGGTTAATTGGTTGGTTGGTTGGTTGGTTGGTTGGTTAATTGGTTGGTTGGTTGGTTTTATTTTTAGAGCTAGGGAACAGCTTTGGCTGTCCTATAATTATCATTGTAGACTAGGCTGGCTGTATATTCATGGAACTATACCTGTCTCTGCCTCCTGAGTGCTGAGATAAAATACTTATATTACCACACCCAGCTGAAAGATTTTTCTTGAAGTCAGGTCCTGGTGCTGGTGGAACACACCTTTAACCTCAGCCCTCTGGACACAGAGGCAGGTGAATCTCTGAGTTCGAGATCATCCTACTCTACAGAATGAGTTCCAGGACAGCCAGGGCTACACAGACAAACCCTGTCTAGAAGGGAAAAAATCAGCACATGTAAATGTATATGATATGAATGTATATGCACGTGTGCATATTCCTGACTCTGAGACTGTGGGTTTAGGTCCATTAGATGAGGATCTGTATGTGCACTTTGAGAGTGCAGTTATAGGATTCTCAGCCCACAAATTCTCAGACCCTTTTGAATCATTTCAACCTTCCGCATGTCAAAACTTAAGAGTTTCCTCACTCGTTAATGGCAATGGTTCCTTGAAAATAGGCAGGAGCTGTCAACCTGGAGCACACTCCCCTCTTAGGCCTTGCACATTTCCTCCAGGATGTTTCAGTGAAATAGCTAATCACTAGAGACTGACTTTTCAACCTCAGCTGGCCCTGGCCTGGGATAAAATAAAATACATGTTTCCCGGGAACACCTCATAATTCAGACTTTACAATGGAGCTTCCTTCTGGAGTTGCCACATCGAATATTTATTTAGTTCTCCCAGACTTCCTTGTGGAGGAAAGACATGCCCCCTCCCCCTGCTACATGGTATGGATTAAGCTGATGTTTAGACAATCTTTTGTTTTCCCTCTGGAATAAAATAAAAGTCTGTGTTTCTCTCTCAAATAGTTATTTTTCAGTACAATCAACCTTATAGAAGCCAAGTAAATGGAATCTCCTACAGAAAATTCCATCTGCTAAATAATTATTTGCCATAAACTTAAAGAGTAAATTGACCTAACATGACACTTATCACATTGAGCTTATAAACAGTCCCTTTTATAGCTGACGGGGGTTGGGGGGAGGAGAAGTACATGGCAGCTTTGAGTTATTCACATATTATTGATGAGCTTCATTCACATAAAATTTGCTAGTAACCTGCTCTCCTCACAAAAAAATTTATTGCTGATGATTGAGAGATGATTGTAATGAAGTTCATTTTGTAACACATTGCTTTTGGTCAAGAGCTCTGTAACTCTAAATAGATGGCTTTGTCATCTCCTCAGCTAGAAATACCTCCTAGGTCAACATGCCTTCTCTAAGTACACTCTCCAAGAAGCCATGATTTGGGAAGAGAGCTAGATTTAAGTTCAACCTTCCACAGAGAAAGCTTTCTACTTTGGAAGAGGTTGTTTGGGGTCTTGTTGTAAGGGGTTGGTACTGTACTGCTTGTATTCAAATGCTAAATTCTGTACCCCAAGATCTGATTGCTCCATGAAAAGTTGACCCTCAAGTACACCAGCCTTTGTTGTGTGAATTTGCTACCCAATTTAAAAACACTGGTTAAACAAAACAGCCACATCCTTGCTGGAATAGAGAGAGGTGGAGTCTGAGTTATTGGGTTGGGAGGCACAGGTAGGGATTTCCAGGAGGAGGGGTGAGAGGAAGAAGGAACACCAAGGAGAAGACAGATCTAGGTCTACACCGGTCATGATGGACCAGCAGCACGTGCAAGAGTGAAATGTCTCCCAGGACACCAGACTGCTGGAGCAAAAATAGTCCAGAGAATTTCCAACAGCAAGTATTTTGGGGCACAGTTGGGGTGGTAGCCAGACTAGTGTGAGAGATTTAGATTAGGGCTAATCTTGCAGCAATTATACAGAGCCTAAAGAATAAAAATTGTTATTTGAGTCTCAATCTTTTGAAGCTAGACGGGGCTATGATTCGTAAGTATTATTTTGCATTTTACTTGATCACATGTGAAATGAAAACAATCTTCATATAGTTAGGAAGATATTATTAATTAATCAGAGACTTTAATCCCTGGTCACTTCGTATAATGTAGATCTCCGAACAAATAAGACATTCCTTTACACTCAAGTACCTACCCTGAAGTTGGAGATTCATGAACTACTACTCTTCTGGTGTAATCCAATCAATGTCTAGAACCAATTATTGGTTGCTATGAAGGATGGTTTCTCAGAGGAAATCCCCCACATCATGGTTGGATCCCAGACATATTGTTTTCTGTATAATTTGATCATAAATTCTTGCTCTCTTCTCCACTCCTGCACCCCTCCTCCTCACCACACCACCCCTTAGTATTTTTCTGAATGTAATTTTAACTTTAGTTCAGAACCAGTTTTTCTCTTCTCCAATCCTTCTTAACTGCTTTTGAAGTTACCACTAGCGACAGTTTAGGAGAACCCCTAAGAAGCAACTGGATCTCAAATGGATGTTCTTTTCATTCCAGGCTGGCGCCAACAATTGCTTCTCTGGTCAAGTGGATTCCTGCAGGTTTCATAGCACAAAGCATGTGCTAGTCTCTCATTGCTCTTCTTTAGTTTTCTTCAGAGTTACTATTTGACAATGCCCATGCAGTTCAATGGACTCAGGTTTACAGGCTTCAAAATGCAATTTTAAAATGACTAAAAATATACATCTTTAATATATAGAAAAGTGTAAATAATTTGTACTTATGGAAACAGACTGGAGACATGCTTGTTTGTTTAGCGCCAATCTTCCAGATGTAATTTGCAGAGACAAATTCAAATCAGTTTAAAAAAATAAAAAAGGAATTATCCAATTGCCATAATCTACTGAATGGGGTCCTCGAACACTGTCACCCATGTTCTTTCTTGCTCTCAGCGTTTCTCCCTTCCCCCCTCAGTGTCCTGATTCTGCTTTCTCACTGCACATAATGGAAAAAAAAAAATCGTCCCCAGAAGCCAAGCTCAAAGCCTGTCATCGGTTATAGAAGTCACAGCACAGAGATAAGAGGAGTGTTCTACAAATATATTCTGCAACGTTCCTGAGGATGATTCCTTGAATCGTGTCCCTTGGAGATCAGAGAGCAGTTAGCTGATTAGCCAAATGAACTACATGTCCACTATCACGTCAGGTCAGACTCTTGCCTTCAGACATCATCTCTACCAGATTGGGTGTAACAATTTCTGAAAGAACAAATGACTGAAAAAATAACATAAGAGGTAATTATTTCAGAGAGAAAAGACCAAATGTGATACAGATTTCTGCTACTTTAGCTGGGACACAAGAGTCTTAAGTGTGCCTTGTACTTATCTTTACTGCTACCAGACTTTCTAGCCAAGCCCAAACAGTAGGAATGAGATGGAGGATTATCTATCCTGTCTCCACGTGTTTCTATTCTTTCCTCAGCTCAAAATAGTACCTACCTTTGCTCAAAGTATCTAACAAAAAGCATGCATGGAGTACAGGCTCAGACTGAAACAAGACTTTTCAACTCTGTACAGAAATGACACCCGAAATTTAGAGGAACTGTACCTGGGAAGAGGTCTCTGTGGGATTTACTTGGACATTCACGGGAGGTTAGAGGTGAGTCATGCCTAAGTCCCCTGTACAAATGCAAGGCAGGTATATTCTGACTAGAACGTCTTCACTAGTCATGTAAATGTACACATACCATCCCTCCAGCCATGGTTTTGCTTCTTAAGGGAATTGTGAGGCCATGAAAACAGGTACATGGAACAACAGGGACTCACAGAATATAAACCCAGAGAAAGATCAAAACGTACAGATTATTTAGTGGCCAGGAAAGTGAAAGTTGCATCTTCATTTTCTTCTTTTTATTCCCCCAAAGTCTATGTAACAGTCTTGTTGTAAAAAGAATGGTTTTAAAAATATATCAAAGACAACAACAAAACCGCAAGAAACAGCACTTCAATGGGAATTAGGATCTAAGAACAAAGTAATAAATAAGGAAAGTTCTTCTCAAGGAACACAGCTCATAAGTACGTGCCTCTAGTGCCAGCAACTATACCATTACAGATCGATTCTTCTGGGATCAACACTGTTTTCGTTACATTCTAAATTACCCTGGTAAAAGTTATCACTTTAATCAGGATTGACACTTGTTCCTACATGGTGTGAATTAATCAACCTGATCACCGTCCCAAGAACAAGCATGTGAAATGACAGAGTAGACTCAGAGCTTGAAGAACAAGGATAAGGGGAAAGAGGATGTCCAATCTTTAGGAATTTAGAAGTCAAGTCTGACTTTCTCTGAGAGACCACTTGGAGCTTGGAGTGGCTCCACACAGCCATGTTTCCTCCTGGAATTCCACGGTGTGTTCCCTCAGGACAACAAGGGACACTTGGTACTGAAGGTTGGACAACTGGACAAATTACCAAGTGTGGCTGTATCTGGGCTTACCAGGAAGAATGGAATGAACTTTACAACCCATATTTTCTACCTTCCTCAATAGTATGACTAGACATGTGGGTTCTTAGGGTCTGGGGAGAAGGCAGCATTCAGATGGACCCAGGCAGGCTGCCATTAAATAAAGGGACACATAGTTATTGTACCAGCTACCTTTTTAGCCTCTTCATAAAGTACCAAGATAGCTACCATGCAAGAGCAAAGGCTTGTTAGAACTCTGTTTTGGATGCTTCAGCCCCCAGTGAGTTGATCTATTGCTTTGGCCTTTTATGAGTGTATAGAACACCAGTGCAAGAAATGTGTGGCAGCACAAGCTGGGTAGTTCACCAGAATGAAAGCACGAGGTCCATCCAGGATCCCACAATTCCAAGTGAGGGTGCTGTGTGCCATAATAATCTCCCATAAGACTCCACATGTTAAAGATTCTACGTTCTAATAGGACCATCCTAAGGACCCAGACTTTAAAAACAAGAATTTCTTGAGGAGATGCAACATTCAAGTTGAAGCACCCATGGAGATACCTAAACAGGGCTTGGCAAGGTTAAATAAAAAGTCAAAGTTCCTGTTCTTATTAATAATGTGGACTTGGATCCCCAGAAACCGGGCATCAGATTAGATCTGTATATTCTGAGAGTGCTGTGGTGAGTTCTAAGCACACTGGGGAGAAGTCACAAGTTTGGGTGCAGAAGGCAGCAGTGTAGCATCCTGGAATAAAGAGTGGGTCTCATCTCATCTTGTGAATCTTTGTAAGCACCAGGATTCTCCCATCGGCATGAAGAACTGGAAAGGACCATGAACATATGCTAATAGAAGGCACTCCACCATGTTTTGTGGAGGAAGGCAAGCCATATTGGTTCTTAATGGCATAAAATAATTCAGGGAACACTGAAGAACTACCAACAAATTATCATGTCGATGAACAGAGAGGCAAGGTCAGGAGTGAAGATGATGTAAGTATTCTGGGCGGGCCTGGTGGTTAGTCTCTAAAGTTCTAAAGCAATACCTAATGAGTTGTGTCGGCATGCAATGAGCATCTGGCAAAAAAAAAAAAAAAAAAAAAAAAAAAAAGAGGAGACACACACACCAGAGACAGTGAAAATGTAATCTCTACTCCTAATAGAGACATCAAAGAAATAAAGAGAAAGAGATAACTCCCCTCCCCTCATCCCCTCATACTAAGCTACAGATTAATTTCATGCAGACATGAAAAATAGTTGAGATATGGCCTGAGACATGGAGCTGGATTCCTTATAGGCCCAGTTACCTCTGTGGTAAATGTCTGAAAGAACAACTTGAGCGGAGGAAGAAAAGTGGTCCATGGGTTCTAGGGCGTGGTACATGCTCGGCTGGACGTGCAGCTTTGAGACTGAGGCCTGGCCAAGCATCATGGAGATCAGCTGAGCAAAGTGCCTCACCACCTAGCAGAGAAGAAGCAGACAAAATACATCATTCAGGGCATACTCCCAGTGACCTGCCTAGTTCATCTAGGTTCTGCCTCCTGCTTTTCCTCATCTCCCATCAATGCTACCAGGCAAGGAATTTACCAAATGATTACACAAAGTGATTAGATTGGAATCTCAGAATCCAATCAATTTCCTATAGTCCATTGGCTGGTAAGTAATCCAGCAACAAATGAGCCTGTGGGAGACAACTCATCTTCAAATACTTCTTACGCAAGCATCAGTATTGCTTAGGCCTGTTTTCTGCTGTTTGCTGCCCAAAGCACTTGAAACAACAACAACAAAAAAAAAAAACAGACATGACTGTTTATTTGTGATTACTTACAACAGCCGGCATGCTGAGGTTCAGTTGGTTACACTGAACTCCTTCCTCTATGGTCTACACTATACTAAAGCACTATCTTCCAGATAAGCTTGTTAGGCCATCCCTCTGCCCAACCACCTCCATTGGCTTTCTGTCTTTTGTTGAGGAAACTGTGGTTGAAATTCAAAAGGACTGGTACAAAGCCTGTCATTGGAGGGGAGGCGGGGAAAAACATTTTAGAAAGAGGAAGAGGAGAAGAGGAGAGAAGATGGAGGAAGATAGATGATCCTCTCTTCGTGTCTCTGCATAGATACGGGTTGTTATGTATATTTTAAAGGCATGGGTTTGTATAGGATTTGCATAGGATGATTTGTCTATGTGAACAAATTATATCGTATCAGTTGGATCAGAAGTAGTGTGTGGAGTGTTCTTTCAAGTGGCAACTTAATTGAGTTCAAGTGAAAGCAGCTTGGTGGGTGCCAGACCAGAGTGTCTCTCAGACCAACTGTTGACCCAGCCAGAGGAAGCAGGATCTGCGTGTGACTCACGGCCGCTTGGCTCTGCGCACAGTGGAACACGCAGGAACTGGGAGCCACCTTTTTTTAACATTTACCACAACAGGAACCCTTCTACACGACAGAGCAGATCCCTGTGGAACTGTATTTAATCCCATCGACTTCTCTCTCCTCCATCCCATGCACCTGACCCATGAACCCCGGTTTCCTTCATTGCCACAGTCCGTCAGACTTCTTGGTGTCCCTAAGACTACAAACACGAAGGTTGCATTGCCTGTAATTTCTACATCAGCTTCTTTCTCGTCGTCGTGACAAAATGCCTGGTAGAATTGCAGAGAGGAAGGGTTTGTTTGGGCTTCTGGTTTGAGGGGACAGTCCGCCTTAGCAGAGAAATCAGGAGGGGCAGGAGGCGACTCATCTCTTGGCATCCTCAATCAAGAAGCAGATAGCCAGATGCTGGATGATTCTCGAGTTCTCCCCTATACTCAGCTCAGGACCACAATTCATACAGTGGGGCTTGTTTGGACGGCTCTTCCCATCTTTTTTGGTTAATGCAAACTAGGAATATTTTACAGACGTGCCCAGCGGCTTGTCTCTTAAGTGACTCTGGATCTTGGAAAGTTGACTATAGTATTAAGTTCCATAATGCCCTTCCCCCTCCATTCTATCTCAGATATCTGCTTTCTACCTATATTTACCCCTGAAGTTCTTCCTTCAGAGGTTCCTAGCATCTGTGTTGTAGCTAGGAGAACAGCTTTTTTTCCAGAATGAAAACTTTATTTCAAAAATCCTTTGGTTGATGTTTTCAAATTATGTTTGGTACCTCAACATTTAGTAGAAATTTGAAAACAAATGAACAGTCCTCTATCAACCCTGGCAAAGGGTATTAACCAAGATATAATAGTAAAATATGCTTTATTTTTCACTAAAAATGTACTGTAAAGTATACCCATTTATAGGTATTATGCTCATATACTTGCATATAAATATACATATATTTACATATAGTAGATGTGATTATTTGAAACATTTATACAATTTGCCAGTTAACATGTCTTTATTATTATTATTATCATTAATTATTATTATTATTTAATCATTTTTACATTCCAGCTGTTATCCCCCTCTCTGTCCACTCTCTGACAGTTTCTCATCCAATTCCTCCTCCTCCCATCTCCAAGAGGATGTCCCTACCCCACCCTACCTCTCCCCACTAGACCTCCCTACTCCATGGGACCTCAAGTCTCTTGAGGGTTAGTATATCTTTAGAATTTCCATCATGACTCAGACTTCCCCCAAAGTCTGTGTAGCTGTGTTGGTTAATATTGTTCATTAATTTTATTGGGCCAAAGAGTGTTAAAGTAACTGGTAGATCATTATTCCTGATTATTTCGAGATTAGCCTTAGGGTCACTAGACTAAGGAGTATTTGCCCTCATCAGTGTGACTGGTCTTCATCCAATCTCGTGGGAACCCAGGTTGAACAAAGACCTTCCCTTTCTCCTGCCCTTAGGCATGAGAATCTTGTTCCTAAATAGTGTTTCTCAGGGAAACACTGATAAGGAACCCCTGAAATCTATCCCTGTAACCTCAGCACAATGAGAGATGTTGATTGGTGTTCGCGAAATAACGAAGTAAATGAACATATTAGTAGAAGCCCCTAGGATTTGAAAAGTTGGCAGTAAATTCTCTTACATCTAGACTCCTTCTGATGAGGAACAACTACCTCTCACACATCTTGAGCACATCACGCTTACCAGTCTGCTAATGCTTCAGCCTGCAAGGTGATCAGCTCCAGAAGCTCGAGTGATTTTCCTGATCACTGCTTATCCAAAGGGCCACATCATTATGGTAGGCATGATCTTTTCTCTACATTTGAAATGTGAATGTGTAAGGCTGACTTCTAGCCACAAACGCTTGTATGTGATGGCTATTTAACATATGTATCACATGTCGGAAGAGATTGAAATTAGAAGTGTTTAGGGATGTAAATACCATGTATTCTTTACTGACTTGCTCTATATGTTTGCTTTATTGATCGTATACAAATCATACATGTATATTCTCATACGAGAAGCATTGTCAAAGAAGACTCATAAGGATTAAAGTTAAAATTAGGGATTTTGTAAGACTTCACATAGAGCAGCATAATTAGTGACATTTATAAATCGATTTGTATTCATGAATACATGTTAAATGAGAGAACGAATGTACTTGAAAGGGTAAAATAGAAAGATCACACAATACAGTATCTTAGCATTCTATTTATGCAAATTTTCTTGATAATTCTTGTTCAGTGGCTTGCCAAGGGGACACAAACCATGGCTTCCCGGGGTCTGAAAAAGCCACAGTCGTCTCTGGTAGTTAGGAAAGCAGGTTTGAAGAGCCATGACGGTGGCTTTCAAGCCCGGGAAATAAATACCAGTACAGAAACACCTCCTCCTCTGTCTCATTTTCTAAGCTTCATAGTCGGATAGCAGTTCGGGCTTCAGGCATTGTGTTTTGAAAGGATTATTGCACTTCCTGGGATGTTAAAGCCACTCTAGCCTCTGCCCCCACAGTTTGGGACACCAACCGAGACATACTGCCATCATGTAGCAGCGATGGTCTGTCTCTGGTGGCTTCCTGCTTAATGACATTCCAAAGCTCCTCTCCTTCCTTTCTACAGCCTCCTTGCTGCCGACTTCCTTTCTGCACCTTTTAAAGCCTTTTTTTCTATTTCTTTTGCATTTACCTCATTTATCTTACCTTCACACTTCCCTGACCTGATTACCCTTAGACAGCATCACTCCTGTCTCCCTTAATGTATCAGTGGCTGCTACTTGATATTACACTGATATTTTAATATCTCAACAGAAAATGATAAAGGCCAATCAATTACATTGTATTATCCATTGTGTTCCGTTGGGATTGATTTTCCTCCATGTAATCATGTTTGCAGCCATAAAAACAAAGATTAAAAAGGAAGTTCTCTCTGTTTTTCAGATGCAAAGTAAGCCTGGCTAATATTGCTGAGGCTAAGAATGCCTAATCCCATCTCCAGAAGCAGAGTCTTTAGGACTTGGCTGTAGCCACGGACAGCACCCAAGGCTGGAGGAATTTCCCCAGCTGCTCTAGGAGAACGGCTGCCGTTCCATTTACTGTCTAATACATGGCAACTGTGTGCTGGCTACACATTTTTGCATTTCATGAGAGGCTCTTCTGTTGTTACCTTCCTTTCTCCTTACTACGTCATCTGCCTGAAATCCCCCACATCAAGTAACCTACCAAGGTGCTGATAATGACCCCTCCCAGTGTTACTAGGTCATTCACCTCCTTAAACATCAGTGGCTTGCTGAGACTTCCGGTCCTGGGGAATCAATACACGTTAGCCTCAACCTGGCACATCCAAATGCCAGGGAGATAACAGAAAGCCCGACAAACAGCTCTAAGGAGGAACTGAAGAAGCCTCTCAATCTCTCTTCAGTAGGGGGCATCCCAGAGCCGGGAATGGATTTCCAGGAGATGATCCATGGAGGCTAAGTCCTCAGATGATGAGTGTCCCCGTGCTCAGAGATGGATGCGCTGGAGGGCAGCCCCACACGGCAGCTCCAAGCACTGTGAATAACATTGCTCTTCACCACTGGTCTCAGCTGCAACGTCAGGGCTCCTGCAGTTCTCAGTACCACCCCTCAGGCAGCCATGTCTTTTGTTTGGTAGAAGCATGCCCGAAGAAACACTGCCTGTGTGTAAGTGGGGGTTATTTGTAAAGCTAGGATAATTAACTGATCACACTTCTTAGAGTTGGGATGTCTGTGGTTCTCTTTGCCACTCCCTGCCTTTTCTGTCAATATTTTTTCCCAGAAAGTAGCTCGTGGCATTCATCAAACATCCTTCAAGGGGCTAGGGAGATAACTCAGGTAGCAATGTGTTTGCCTAACAAGCATGAGGAGCTGAGGCAGAGACGGGAGGTTCCCAGTATCTCTTACTAGCTCACTCAGCCTGCCGGTTCCTGAACAGGGGGAGACACTGCACCCATGCACAAAGTATGTGGCTCCCGAGAAATACACTGTACACTAAAACGCATATGAATACAGAGAGAGAGAGGGAGAGACACAAGGGGAAAGAGAAACAGACAGACATAGAGGTCCAGAGAGACCAGAGAACAAATCAGTGTAGGTTAGAAACGACAAAGTTCAGGATTTGTCACTTCAAAGTTCCCCAGCACTGTATAGACATATGCAGACACCTGGATGAGGCACAGCCATGTTGCCTGCTGCCGCACAGAGTACACCTAGGGGGCATCCTGCTGTGACCAGCTAGGGACTCTTCTTACCCACTGAAACCCCAAGACGCTACCCTGGAGCACACACTCTGGAAATCTCTCTTGTCGCCTGACCCAGTTCAGTATGAAACATGCTCACTTCAGTTTTGTGAAAATACATGTAATATAAAAGGGAAAAAAAAACACCCAAAGTGGTATATCTGTATATTTTAACGTATTCCACAATGCCCGGCTCATTCTCTCCCTGACGCTTCTGGGTTCTGTCTACCCTCACCCAATGCCAGAATCTGCTTACTTTTATTCAGCGACAGCGGTGGTCTCGGGGGGGGGGGGGGGGGGGGCAGCAGCCCCTCTGGGGTAATCTGACAGGCACATGAAGCCAACAGAAAGGAGGAAGGCAGGAGAGCTACCCCTCCTCACAACAAAGCCCTGAACTCCTGTTTGCTCATTTGATTAAAAAAAAAAAAAAAAAAAAGTCTCTAACTGCTTCTAGCAATACCCTCCCTGGGAGAGTTCATGCTCAGAGCTACTGAGTCATTTTTATTGCGTAACAAACAGTTGCTCAATAGGACATCTCGGAGTGGTCATTATCTCCCCCTCTGGCTTCCATGGCCACAAATCTCCAGGGGCACAGGGCAGACCTGCAACTGTCGCCCTCCTCAACCCCGCATCCCCAGTGCTCATAAATAAGCAAGCTCCAGTATTAGCAGGACCCAGTGAGGGAGACCTGTAGCCCCCAGAAATGCAAGAATGACCTGGAACTTTAAAGGAAGCTTTCCAAATGTCCCGTGGCACACTTAGCACTTCGAGACTGGGACAACTATGGGAATGGGGTCAGATTTCCTTCTCGGGGGAAATTACTCAAATCGGTTTTAAAAATTTATAGTGTGTGTTGTGATAATAAATAAAGATAAAATGGGCTGAAGATCTCTTTCGGGGTTCACTCCTTTTCACAAAAGCTATTTGGGAAGGGTTTCCACAAAGCTATTACAAAATGGCCTCTCTCTAAATCCCCCAGCAGTGACTAGAAGTATGCAGATACTGGTGTCTTTTCAGGGATGAAACCCCTGCTGCTGTTGCCTGCTGCTGCTCAAATCTGGAGAGTGCCCTTAGTAGAATCTAGACCGGGCATCCCACAGCTACCAGCTAGGGGCTTTTCTCCAGTGCATGCTCCCAACTCTAGGGTTCATTTGTCAACCATCATGACCCCCCAGTCCCCTGCCTCAGGCTGCCCACTCCCACCAGGCCCCTTTCTTCCCGAAGAAGCACTCACCCTCCACACCACATTCCAGTTCACAGAGGTGTGACCAGTCAATCAGCCTCAATGTTGAAAATCAAGGGTTCTCATGTGGTGTGCTGACATTTTCCCATATTATAGAATAACACACTGTCTGAGACAAGATTTTAAAGTTTCACTAACAAATGTGTTTTTTCCCACTTTCTGAAAGCGATCCTGACATATTGGACACAACACAAGATCAGTACACCAAGGTCTCCCAAGTGCATCTCAGGCACCATGTACAAGTGCAAGAAAGGCTGCCCAAGGTGAAAACAGCAACATCTGCCCGGCTCTTTATTCCACACTATGGTTCTAATTGCACTCCATATAACCTATTGTTATCAGATACCCTGGGGTCTCAGAAAATCTAGAAAAACAATGTGGAATGGAGTCCATGTGTGCAATCTACAGGCTTTTCCCCCTCTTTGCCTCATGTTAAGTCAGAATTTATAACACTCCACAGTCCATATGAAAAGCATTTAAAGTGATATGGATAAAATTATCTCATGAAACTAATTTCTCCCATAAAATTTAGACAGGGAGAGCCTTCCGTAAGCAGCCAGCAGGTGAGAAAACTTCATTTGGAGAGTATTTTTACATCTTGTCAAATGACGCAAATCTGTTACATTTTATGCTGTCTAAACCTGTGGAGGTTGGTGGTACTCCTTACAAGGGTAAGTGTTGGGACACATCCTCTGCCATTTAACGAATAAAAAAGGCAGGATCCCTCTGTGCATTTAAACAAAAGGATCTCTCTCTCTCTCTCAAACACTGGATGATGATGATATTATTTATTATTATTATTATTATTATTATTATTATTATTATTATTATTGGATTATTTCTTTAATAGCAGCTGGTATTTGCTGTGCTGTAAACGAGCAAGGAAGTATGGTTGGCACTTGTCATGCAGCTTCACTTCTGAGCCTTTTGTACTTGTTTCGGCCTTCTCTGAGTTCTGCAGATAGAGAGTCTGCAGATGCTCAGCACACACTCAGGGTTAGCCAGCCACTAAGAGGCAGAGGCAGGCTTCAACACAGGTCAAATCTTTATCGAAACTGCCTGTTGAAATAGGAGGGACAACCACCGGTTTGGGTTGCCGATGACCATTTTAATGCAGGCAAAGCTCAGCGACTGCAGAAGGGCTGATGTTTGAATATTGTTCCGGAAGACCCCAGAGGGAAACACTGAGTCTGCGAGGAAAGAAAACTTTTATGACTGTGTTGTTCCTGAAGACTTGGCAACCTGCTTCTTCTCACGGCTCTGTGGTATTGCTGTTACTTAATCAGTATTACACAGAGCCAGTTAATCCTTTTTATGGCTTAGCTTGTCTTGTAATGTTGTTGTACTGCTGATAAACCCATTCACAGAAAGAGTGCACCTTTAGCGTCTGCCATGCCCTGTTTTTTAAGTAAGGATGCTTCTCCACGGAAGACTTGGGTCTTGCAGCATCGCTGTGCACTGACTACAAACACCGCTTCCTGGAAAAAGCAGAGGGGCAGGAAAAATCACTTTCTAACAAGTTAGTTATTACATTATCCTCTGAGACTCTTATTCCAGGGCATGGGGTTCCTTTAAATCACCAGTTGAAAACCCCAGAGCTTTCATTTTTATCATGATATATGTCAGTTGCATCAACCGTTAAGACTATGGTAAAAATTTTTAAATATGACAGTGCTCCTAAATTTTGAAAACAAGCAGTTTTTTTTTTCTTCTGACTCATGAGGACAGTATTTGTTACATCTTTTCCTTTAAAAACAAAAAAATAAAACAACCTCCAACCCCAGTTCCACAACTGTTCTTCTAGCCGTTTTAATTTCATTGAAATAAACAGGCCTAAGTGGAAGAATTCTTAACCTCACAGTGTGGTGAGAGCTGCAGTCAGCTTCCTTTGAGAATCAATTAGCAGCCAAATAACTCTGCAGACCCCTGGAATGACCCAAGTCTGCTGTGTCCCCAAGTTACCTGGAGGAAGGTAAATGGCCAAGAGAGGTTTGCTTGGGAAAACCATGAAAAGTAGTGCCCCAGTGGTGGGACATTGTTCAGGAACAATCTGTAGGGGACAGGGCTGGGCAGGGAGATGTATCTAAAGTCACAAGGCAACTGCTAAAAACAATAAAATATCACTCACTTCTCTGGGTTCTTCAGCAGGGCTGTGCCCCTTACGTTTTTGCCTGACTTTGCTGTTTCTTCCATTTTTAGCTTGACCAGTTACAATTAAACCAGCCATCGAATTGTAAACTTGTTTGTTGCCTACATGGAAGAGGATGTACAGCATCGAGGGGCAGCATCACCGTCGTTTGGAAGAGAGATGCCTACAAAGAAAGGGGTAGAGACTGCTGTGCAAAACCTGGCAACACTGAGGAGAGATGGTTTCAATAGGAGTCAAACAATGTGGCTGGCAAAGGAGGGGGTGCTCTCAACTACACTGTGTGCAGAGAGGGCAAGGGACTGCAGGAAGGGCTTTATTTTTAGAAGTCTTTGCTAAGCTCTTTATAAGCATCTCAATCTTTGTTAAAAAGAACAGCAAATATCTACACGTTCCTTAGGGGAGCACGTTGGTGTGTTTCCATATAAAATTTTAGTGGTTGGCTGCCTAGAGTGAGGCTTTTCGTGAGAGAACATACAAATTGCTCTTTTTATGGTTCTTTATTTATAGTGAAACAACCATTTTAATAAAATGATTCACTTAGATTATTTTACTGCCCTTCATTACGGGTTTTCGTATTCTTTCATTTGTTCCTGCCTTTCCCCTGGGTTGAAATTAAAACGTTTGACTCTGCAATTAATCACACGGTATATTTGGGGTTTGAAGTACTGCGTTCTTTTACAAACTTGCTCAAATATCATTATATGTATCTAAAGATCAGAGTCAATGCAAACCATTTGTTGGCTCCTGTAGGTCATTCCTACGCTTATGTTCAAGGTGCCCAGAGCATCCATATAGAAAGCATGTATTTCTTAGGAGGAAGAGGGGTGCAATGACAGGTCACAGAATTAACCTCATGGTCCTTCCCCAACTCTAGGTACAATGCAGATGTTTGCAAAGTGCATTTCATTCACAATGAAAAGGCATTCGGTGTGGACATAGGTAACTATTGCTTTGTACTTACAAGGTCATAAAGTAAAGTCCATTATAGAAAAGGCTTTTCCATGAGGTACGAGGCACCCATGCCTTAAAGCTTGAAAAAGGGACGTTGCATTTAAGATTGTAACTGATAGAAAAGAAAATTCTCAGGCTTGTGTGTCTTGATGCCCGTGAACCCAGTTAAAAGCAATAAGACTTACATTTCAAAGATGCAGCTGGTTAAGTCTGTGGTGTCATCTGAATGCCTGTCAGCAACAACCTGGGGGCCATTTTGTCAGGCAACAGCATTTATGTACAAGCCAAAATGAATCAAGGAAAGTAATTATTTCTCCTCTTACTTAAAAGTTGTGATCAAAATTAATGCTAAGCAACTGATATTACACCATATCATAAAATCGAATGTCCAATTCAGGGTTTTCAAACACTGGCAGACTCAAGCACCCGGTCTCTTTGTTTTGAATGCGTCTCTTTCCTGAATATTCTCCACTTGCTTTGACAACATTCAGAGCACCTAATGATGATATTTATATGTAAAACCTGATGTTTCACTATGTAAACTAAACACTGCCTTTATTATACAAATACACAGATAATGTGTTGTGACTTAAATCGTGAAAATAAGCTCATGCAGACAGACAGATATACAGAAAGAGAGATAACACAGACACTCACACCTCCCTACTAACTTGCTAAATTAATATCACTTCTCAGAAAATATATGCTGGGATTAAGCTGAATTAAATATAGTAGTTTGAATCTAGAATAAAAAGCACATTAAAATATTCGTATTTTAGGGGAAAACAGCAACGTTTGGCTAATTTATACTATTACTATTACTGCTATTATTCATTGCATTTAAATAAATTTGAACTAATCATCAAAGTGCATTTTGATTTGTTGGAAAATTGTTAATGACCCATCAGTTTTCACCCCCCACAGAGTCAGAATGCAGCCAATGCATACTCTCTGCCCTAATCAGGGAGGAAGGGACTTCACTTCAGATGCCAATGCCATAAACATGTTCAGTCTGGAAAATATTTTCTAAGCAAGCAGCCATGTGTAACATTTACCGAACTTGTTATAAAAGGAGCTGCAGCTGCAATATGAACACTTCTTACTTCCTTGAAGACTCCAGATGTTGCAACGGGAAGATGAGGCTCTTTCTGCTCACAGCACCCAGCCACTCAGCAATGGCACCTTAGGTCCTTGCCTATCACCATCTCATGCAGGGTTGCTCCGGGTAAAGAAGCAGCGACCGACTGTGGAAAATAGCTCTCAGCTCATCCTCCCAGCAGAACGTGCTCCACAGAATTCACATCCACACTGCAAACCCAAACACCCAAACAGAATAAGATGAGTAATCTCTCTAGCTGCCCACCTAAGTTGTGTTGGTTTAACAAGTTTCCAAAAACATGAAATAAAAAAATAATCAGCTGGTTATTAACCTAAGAAGTTGCTACACGGTACACTGCCAAGAAGGTTTCCCATCAAAATAGACTTTTGTTCTGTCTTAGGAAAACTTTTAAAAAATCATGTTTGCTGATTATAACTAAAAAATGTCTTGGGATAAATTCAAAACTTTACTGCAGACATATAAAATGTGCCATCACAGACAAACACAATTTGATGAATTTTTAAAAATTACGAAGTCTACTTTAACGACCCTGGAATGATACGTGATCATTGCGATATGAAACCTTCTCTTTATAGTGTAAAGTGTTTTTAAAATGGAATCTGCATTTAGTTGCCAATATCTTCTCCTTCTGGCTTCTCACTTTATGACACTAACACAGGCTCTCATTCACCAAGCCAATTGAAATTTTAATAAAAGAAAGCAGGAGTTTCTAATAAACTCCTGCAGTGAGCTGATAATACCAAACATCTTTAGCAGCATGGTGTTTTTTTTATTATTATTTTAGCTGTATATTAATATGCTAGTATTTGTAAACTCCCCAGAGCCACTCGATTTATTTCAGAAGCCTTTTCCATTGTGAAAAGTTTATGTGACAAAGAAAGATACTTGATTCAGTGGTTTTTCTATCCAACAACTACTTGGCAGGAAAATGTACAATGTGTGACTGTACGTTCGGCCCTGGATGGATTAGTGACTGTTCTCTCTTATGTCTGTTCTCAGGCTAACCCAGACAGCCAGCAGAACACACACCTTCTAAGGAGGCCTTCCTCAGCCTCAGAGGGTGCCAGCACCATGTGCTAAAATATACCTGTGACCACAACAATGCTCGCTGACTTTTTCTGTTTTATCTGCTCAATGTCACCCAAGACGTTATGGGTGCCATTACGCACCTCATGCATGCCAACTTCCCAACCAAACGAACGGCTCACTGCTGCACTCCAATCTTAGTGTTAGGGTCTATGACGGTATAGCAGCTTTTTTTTCTCTGAAAATAATACAACTTCTAGGCAGTTATACTTGCAAATGAGTTTACCAACTCGGTATTTTTTCAAGCTCCATACGTCAGATGCTGACGTCAGGCCTACTTTGCACACAAGAACTGTGGCACAGGGAAATGCCCGGTCAGCAGTATGAGGCAAGAGCTGAGCCAAGTTCAAATTCAGATGATGTAGCCAGCGTGTGTCTGTCACCAATTCACTACAGAAAACAGACCTGCTTTACAAGCACTGCACTGCCCACCTTGGTGTTTTAACAATGCCGGCCACTCCCACACCTTCTCTTCCCACCCCTTATCCTCTGGGAAATTGTTGCTGCTACTGCAACAATTTATTGTTATTGTTTATATTAAATTTAGGAAGAAATGTATTTGTCACTTCCTTTATCAATGTTATGTCTTCCCATATGACTCTATAAAAAACAGCCAAAAAATATTTTCTATGGTGCTTAACCCACAGAAACCAGAGCTATGGTGGGCCTCTTGGTCCTATGTAAGGTTAGATGTTACACAATATTTTAACAAGTTAAAGTGTCATTTGTTTGTTTGAGGGTTTATTTACTTGTTTGTTTATTTAAGTCAGCATTTCACGATACATACCAGGTTGGCCTTGCGTCTTCTTCCCCAGTCTCCTAAGTGCTAGGCCTACACAGAAAAGCGCCTCTCTTTTTATATGAGATTTAGGAAAAGCCCTGAAGATATACAGTTGAAGAAGTTCTTCTCAAAAACAAATACATAAATGTCTTCCTTCCAGCCAGCCAGATGCACACGGGATGCCAGGCATGGTGAAAAAACAACGGTCTCTAACAAGTATCACAAAAGAAGGATGACAGCTCTGGAAACCCCTTACCTCTGTCCAACTCTCATTTGACCTGAGGCTTACCCAGTGTGGAAAAGAAGAGACTTTCTGAGGTCAGGTCCACAAGGCTAACATGTCAAGGGCACATAACTGACTTAAGCAAGGAGAACTGTTCTTCCAAAGCTGGGGCACTGGACCAGTTCAGTAAGGCAGAGACAGTAGCAGCCTCAATGATAGACTGTCCTCCAAGTTCAGGTAGATAGGAAAAGTGCATCTAGGTTGATGCACCCTTTTTCTGAATAAAGGGGCAGAACTGTGTTTTTTACCACAGATCTCCTATGACTCTAAAGCTGAATATTGAAGTGCTTAGGTTTCCAGGGAGGGCAGCCCTAATTCTTGAACTATAGCTTGAATGTACTGGTGCCGGACAGATTGCTCTAACCCATTGCTCAGTTTTGAGACTAGGTCTCATGTATCCCAGGTTGGCTCCTAACTCATTATGTAATCAAAGAGGTCCTTGAATTTCTGAGACACTGTGGCTGACTAACTAGAGATCAAAACCTAGGCTTCACACACACTAGGCAAGCCCTTCACCAACGGAGTTTCATTCCTGAAAAATCTAGCTCAGAATATTCTATAAAGTATGCCCCCTGCTCGTTCTGGTCCTAGTTTTCAAGGCAGACCATTAGATTCTATAGGTACATGTGGCAGGGATAGCATTTGGTGATAGAAATACCATATATCTTTGTTTAGAAGTAGTGGCTTCTATTAAATTTAATTACTTCCCCTGTGGCTTTAAATCAAGGGCAGCTTCTGTTAAATTTAATTACTTTCCCCTGCGGTTTACATGGCAAAGGTGTCATTGCTTCTCTCGAATCACTTCTGGCCATAGGGAAAGTGTGGCTGTGATTTGCCCCAGTACACTGACGCTTTTCTTTTTAATTCCACTTCTTTGCTCTGCCCACTCTCAATTTCTGTGGACATTTTGTTCACAAAAATCTGCTCTTGGTATCGTGCAAATTATTCAATTAAGGACAAGTGACTGACAGTTGCAATCAGAAGGAGAGGCGAACAAACCCTTTTTTTGACAAATCTCAACACAAAGCCAGACTGAGTTTATTTGACAACCTCATCTTAAGAATGTCTAGCTGCAAAATCTACACAAAGACGCGGTTCCCTAAAATTTTTTACTTTCATTTTATTAAACACCCCAGCTAACCATTTTCATTGCTAATTATAGTCCAGGCCAATTCCAATTGCTCTTCTGCCCCCTAATTGTGAGAGCAGGCATTGGACTGCAGCTAGCAGAAACATTTATTGACTTGCCACTCCAGGCATCTGCAGAAAAGAATTCCTAAAAGTTTGCTACTCTGGGTATGAAGTGGATCTCCATTAACATTCTGAAAACGAAATGCAGCTTCATAAAAAAAATAATAAAAAAATTAAAATAAGGCAGCTTTTCAGACCGTTTTAGAATTTCAGAGAAATTCTGCATTATCTTTGCCATGAGTCTATGCAGATGTCAGGCTGTATCTCCTCCGAAATGACAATAAAATCATTTCGATTCCATGCAATGTGCAGAAAAAAAAAAGAAAAAAAAAACAGTCAATTTTTCACTTGGCAAGCTGAAGTCTAAAGTAATTAAGCACTGCTGTGTGGGAGGCAGCTTCCTGCTCTGAAGTCAGCCTGAGATAATTACCATATTAAAGTCAAAACATCATGTACCGCACTGATAGATAGATGGATGGAGAGATTGGGCATCTATTAAATGATCCGTTTTGTTATGCTTCCTGGGAAATGTGCCACTGATGCCAATTAAGAAATATATATTCCAAGTGAGTGTTTCTAAGTGACAAAACTTCTATCTGGTAAATTGAATTTATTATTTACTGATCATGAAGTACTTAAAGTCATAAAAATCTAGCTGGAGAGCAACCCAGGAAGATCATTGCGTGCTCCAACTCGATTTCCAGGCCCCTCATTACCCAGTTGCTGTGCGAGCACCAGGCCCCTCGTAGAAATATTTCCCCCACAAGATACCAAGTTATTCTGGTCAGGAAAATTCCAACTGGAATAATAATGCAATATTGCAGATAAAGCGTAAACATTCAGAGATTTCAAAGTCAAAAAAGCAAAAAAAAAAATAAAACCCACACACACAAGTTGGATGAAAAAATTCATCCCCTGTGTGTTTAAAGGAGAGGCAATGAACCCCACTTCAAAGAGGAATCTTCACTACACGTCTTTAAACCTGTCTATGGCTTTGAAAAAGAAAGTGACCTCCCAAATATCAAAGTCAGATAGATAGGTAGTTCATTAACATAATTCAGCTGGATGCAGTATAGGAAAACTCTCCTTAAAACATTCCTGGCAGCCTCCCTTATTAATAATTAATCATTTATTAGTATTCCTCTTCAAGTTTACTATCGAGTGTTGTTTATAATTTTATAAATCTACCTGGCAAAGACTCAACTAACGAAACACCTCTATTGGATTTAAGTAGGACGGTTTATTTTTGTGTAAATATTGAAGGAAAGGAAGGGAAGAAAAGATGTTGACTATCAGAAAGGGCGTCTTCACATCAGGATCATTTTTCTGAGTGAAGAAATGCGCCCCTGTGTCAGCAGTGAAGGTTGTGTTTGATCCTTTCTAACTACTTTCTGTGGGATTTATTTGCCGCCACGTCCACTGGTTTATTGACACCATAAAAAAGAAACTGGACACACGCACTGCTTTAAAAATCACAGAAAAGAACTTTTGATAACTAGAACTAGTATTTTTTTTCTCTTATTGACCAGAAAAAGTACATTTTCTGAAACAAAAAAAATTATATATATATATAGTATGTATAATAAGGTGGGTGTGGTGGTGAATGTCTGTCAGTCTCAGCACAGGGGATGCAAAGGCAAGAGAATCGGGAGTTCAAGGCCTACAGTTAGCTGAGAACCAGCCTGTACTACTAGAGACTCTGCCTCAAATGAAATAAAACATCCACCCAGTCATTCCTGACTTAACTGTTTCTTCTGTTCTCAAGGACAAATCTAAAGAATTAGCAGCTAACTTCCTGATTCCACCCCTTCCTGCTGGCTGGCCAGCACTCCTTGAGGTGCTCAGCCACAGTTGAGCAGGGGTCATTGCTAAATTCTAGACTGTTCTACAAGACAGTTGCCCTCTTGGGGTGGGGGTGGGGGACACCGAGTACAGATTCTGCAATGAGTGTAAATTGGGGTTATCTTGTATACAAAGAAGGAAAAGGTGGGTTTTTTATTAGGACTTGCCTCTCCACCGTTAGATTTAACATAGAAGATTGTAGTTGTTGTCGTTAAAGACACTGTCTCGAATAGCTAAGCTGGCTTCAGAGGCCATCACGCAGACCAAGATGGCACTGTAGCCCTGACTCCTCTGCCCCCGCCTGTTGAAGGGATTATGGGCGTGAGTCAGCTAGCACAACTAAAAAGAGTCATCAAAACAGATAGCAGGAAACAGAAATATTCCTGCTGACTATTTGGAGTTATAGAATAAAGATTGATACACAAACAAAATAGCATATGCACCCAAAAAAATAAATAAATAAATTTCCTGTACCACCCCTATAACCAAGAGAGAAAGGCACCTGCATCCATTAAAATGGAAAATTTGTTTTCAATTCTTCACAGGAAATAATATTCTTCAGCAAACTTTGAAACTTAATTTTTTTCTTTACTTAATATTTCCATATTTTTCTACAACAGAGTCATAGTGCTTTCAAAGTTGGCAAAAATAAACACCAATTTACAAGTTTCTTTTACATTTACTCCAGTAATACTGGGGTATTTTATAAAACACTCTCAAAAGAAGGCTCGTGTAAAGTCAGGGAGACTGTCATGGGGAGTTCAGACTAGCCAACAGAAGGTGGCAGAGTAAAACCCACTTATACTGAAGTCAGCCCTTCCTTGCTGCTAACCCAGCCCAGTCTGAGAAGAGGCAGGAGCGATACCGTGGCTTCATTCTGTCGATGAGATTAATAGACGGGAATGGGGCCAAGAACGGAGCAAGAGATGGGCTTCGAGTACCGCAGGTCAGCAAACCAGTGCAGAGCTGCCTCGCTTCCAGATTCACTGCCATTTCGGGCCTTCATTTTCCCTCAGCCTCCATCTATAAAAACGCAGTGACATGCCCAAGATGGCCCCTCGGCCAGGCAGAAGACCGGCTAACAATCAAAGAGGACGCTGTGCACATCTGGAGCTCGATTCCTTCTGGGGGAGATTCCGTTCTGCATAGTGGATTTTAACATCATTTGCAAGTGCCCAACTACAGGTGTTATTTAGAGAATCCAACCTCAAACGTTACATGATTTTTCTGCCCTTTAATCACTCGTGGTTTCTGAGGTTTTTCTCACCGTATTAACTGCAAGAGTGAAATTAGATTGTTCAGCTTCAGTACATAGGCCATTTCATTCTTTAATTTCTGTGTTCAGAGATGATGGGCTCTGTTCACATCCATGGTGTTTTTGGGGGGAGGGGAAGAAATAGCAGATAAAAATGAGTTTTCCCTTGAAACATTTAAACTTCAAGAAAAAAAATCTCAATTCACCGGTCAACACTAGAATATTACAAGTGTTAATAGAATAATATTTGTGAACATAGTGTAAGCTTCCTTCAGAGACCCTTAAATCCAGTTCTTCATCCCCAGGACATACTCAGCTAACCGAAACTCGCTCCAAATTACTTGTCAAAACTTCTTTTGATAGATTTTGATTTTTTTTTAATTGGTAACTATTTTCAAGATGTTTCTTCTACCATACTAAAATAGGAAGTGGGTTAATTCCATCTCGAACTCCTAAATCATACAAACAAGACATCAGTGTGTGTAGCCCTTCATTCACACTTCATCCACCCCCCATCCTTTCCTCTTTTGCAATTCACCCATGATAATCTCCCATCTCTCAACAAATGTCATTTACCGTAACTCAATCATACATCTTAATCAAAAGCAGTAAGTGTAGCGCCCGACATGAAAGAACAGCTACATAAACATAGTCTTTTGTGCCTTCACATTTTCCTCCCGCTGACACCGTTAACACGAGACAGCTCTTCTCATCACTGGGAACACCCCTTGAATTCATTAAACGCTCAACACTTCCTCTAACATCATGGAATGACAGCCAGCAGCTCTGTCATCTGATTTGAAAGCAGGCTGGCACCAAAGAAGTTTAGACATCAGAATCAAGAGGAGATAGAAGAATGTTTCTTCTATTACGGTGCTGGTCCCCCCCTCCCAAGTTACAAGAATAATTACCTGACCCTTAAACATTATTTTATGTGTAATTTGTCCAATAGCTCCTGGCTACCAAAGTGATAAAAGGCAACCTCTTCTCTCTTCACATTTCAAACTGAGGCAGAGCAGCGCGCTTTTCAGGTAGGATGTGCTAACAGGTTTTCATTCGTTGACATTCCTGTCATCTTCCTCAGTGTGCACACTTGGAGTGTAAGATTCTTTCAAGGTTTCCCTGGATGGCACTCCCGGCCCAGTGCCGAGGCAACAGCCCCCTGACTGGAGCCTTACTTTAAAGAGGATACTGACAAAAGAAAGGATGCCAACATCTTGGCCTGTATTACAAAGTAACCTCGTCTTCGCACATGACTCTGTGTCTCCGGCCAGTTGATGCCACAGTTTTGCTAGGCCAGGGCTGCATCTCTTGGGTTTCACAACTATGAAATAAATCAACATGAAGCAAACGAGGTTGCAGACTGGAAGATGGGAGTTTGGGGTGGGCTACACAAGGCCAGCCACAAATCTTCTTAATGGATACTTATAGGAATCCATCTCTAAAAACCATTCTCACGGTTGTGTCCACCTGTAAGCCTCCTGTGCCTCAGGAAAGCTAGATATGTGGTCCAACACAAATCATAAACTTATTTAAAGCAGGACGGTTGGTTGGGTGATTCGATAGTTCGGTTCTCATGCATGAACTTTTAGGACACTATGCGTTAAAAATGTCAAATTATTAGGCATGCCTGGGTGGTGCTTGGCAGAGATTCTGTAAGCATAGGGTATACAGAATCCCTATAAGGTTAAGATTTTTCAGAATCCTGGCTTTGTTGTTGTTTAAACATATCCAATTGTTATTCATAAGCTAAAATCTGCATACTATCTGCCCCCACTGTAAAGATGAGGAAATCAAAGTTATAAAACACTGTTTCCACAAAGCTAAAAGAAATGTCACTACCAGGTTGTATTAAATTTTCTTCTTAACTGATAATACATGTGAAAACCTATGGGGGGGGAAGGAGTATCACAAACCAATAAACATACAACTAGGGAAAAGGTGACATTTGAACAAATCTGCATAATTATTTTCTAGTCTGTGTTTCCCAACATACCAGTTACTCATCTAAGTACACTAGGCTTAAATCTGTAATATCTATACCCTGCCTGGTCTTGACTGTGTCTCCTACTCTTACCGCTCCGTTTAATGTACGGAAAGGGAATTTAAATACCTACTTCCAGTCTAGCTCAGCAATGAATCCCCTGCATGAACTCCTGAAAGACAAAGTCCTGAGCAAATATTTGTTGAATAAATAAATAAAATCAGTATCTCATGGGCAAGTATATAAATAGCACTCGATGAGTGTGAAGTTCTACATCCGTTGGAGGAATGATAATTGCAATTCTCACTGCTCTGCTCTATATTTCCTCATGGAAAGTAGAAGTTTCCATACAGTCATTTATAGGAAGGAGGTACTTTTAAAATTGTCCCCCCCTATATGTTTGAGAAGTGCTTCCATTGACAGTCTATTGCTGTTGATGATTTTTGTCTAATTACAGCTTCTTGCTGTGATCAGTTGTAAAAATTTAGGTCAAGGGTCAGCTGACTCTTCTCATAAAGACCCAGATAGTCATAGGAGCTCTGCCCAAATTACCATTTTTAAACTGAGAACACAACATTAGACAAGTATGTACATGAAAGAACTTAACTGTAACAAATAAGACTTTATTTACAAAAGTAGATGGCAGGCTGAACTTGGCCCAATGGCTGCCAAGTTTATTAACACTGAGCATTATTAAGTAGGTACTAGAGCTTTATAGTCATATTTTTCCAAAAGAGTCACATATGTTCATTGTATTACTTCTAGTGATTGTGCGTAGTTGACACATAATACCATTTTGCTAAAGTAAAGAAACTTGAGTTGTATACTAGACACCATGTTATGTACCCTAGAGAACCGAAAGAAAATCATTAGTCTGGGGAATATACCCATAAGAGAAAGGCTATATATATGTATGTATGTGTATATATATATCCCCAAGAAGGATAACTGGCCACTACAGTCTGTTGATAGAAACTGTTACTATCCAGCAACAGGAACTACTCCGGGATATTCCTTTAGGGGTTGATGGGCACCATGTGTATGATTGATTCATGATTTTGCAATAACGATTGATGTGTTTATAAAAAGATAAAGGGAGGTGTGTTCTATGGAGGTGAGGTATGGAGGAAAGCATGCCTCTGGAGGGCTCTTCCCCTGAGGGACAAGCCAGAAGCTGTATAGTATAGAATACAGTTTATTCAGAGCATGGGGAGAAGGGATAAGAGGGTAGTAGGGGCAGAGAAGGTGGGGGAGAGAGAGAGAGAGAAGTGGAGGCTGACATGGAGGGGGGAGGGAAATGGGGAGAGAAGGAACAAGGAGGAAAGAGGGCAAGAGAAAGAAGAGGGCCAGAGGCCCCTTTTATACTGTCAGGGCACCTGGCTGTTGCCAGGTAACTGTGGGGTGGAGCTTAGACAGATGCTAACAATGACCATTCCTGAAAGGCAAGTGCAAACCATAAGAAGAAAATGATCCTCGCAGAGTTGATAACAATTGGGAAAGGTGCCAGCAGGAGCCTCTTTTGGAATAAGGCTGAGTAGGAAGAGAGAGAAAGAGGGAGGGGACACATCCAGATGGGACAGAAAGCATGTGTGAAGCCAGAGGACAAAGAAAATAAAAGACATTCAGCAGCTTATAAGAAACTGTTGAGTTGGTAAACAACAACAGTAAAAAAAAATAATCAGATTTACATGAGACCTTGTTCACTCTAAGTTCTCCACATTATAAAAACTGATAACTAGAAATACAGCAAGAAGAAAATGACCTCAAATGCTGTTCCTATGGAAAGATGCTTTGAGGAAATAAATCTAACCGCGTGCCTCTGACAAAGGAATTTTACTGTGACCGTTCATACATTAGGAAAAAAAAACTTGTGTTGTTTAACAACAGCTTTAACCAACCAAAGTCCACAAAGTAACGCTCTACACACAAACAGAAGAACGTCTGGTGTGTAAGGCCCAAGCCCAAGAATTTCTGGACCTGCCAGCAATGCCAAATGAATCTCATTCTATAGTACACTCCAGCTAGTCACGTGGCTGCCTCTTGCACGTTCCTGAACCTACAGTGTTAGCAGCAGCCACAAGTATAAAAATGCTGCTGGCTTTAGTGGGCAGGTAAAGTTCCACAGCAAAATCTTTTTTTATTTTCTCTTTTATAGAAAGAAAAGTTAGTTTTAAGGTATATGGGGAAATAGCCTACCCACATGCTTCCTCCTTGGAAAAGCTCCCTGCTTGCCCTGGGGTTAGAGTATTGCCTTTTCTTCATGAAAAGCATTCTCACTTCTGGGAGTATTCAAATATCTCCCAGGTCAGGGAAAACAGAAGGTCCCAGAGATGGAGACTCTCTTTTCCATTCATCTTGAAAAACAAGTGTTGAGGTAGAGGCTGGGATGAGACCTTGGTTCATTTAAGAATTTATTAGTTAAAAGAAAACTTCAGTTCCTAGGGACTGCCTTGTAAAATACACATTTCATTTCCAATCCCCTCCACACTAGAATACTTCACTCACTGATTCTCTGCCTTCCGATGATGATGTGAACAATAGAATAGAGAAAGCCTTTATTAGTAGAAATTTTAAAAAAGAAACAAAACAAACGGACAATAACCAACCGTATAATTTTAAATGGTAACACATTATCTCTCAGAGCCTCTGCAACTCTATCAGCTTTAAAAAGCGGAGGAACCCATTACCTGGAATGCTTGAACAAGTAGATTGAAAACACTTCTCAGATTGACGTTAATTACAATCAGTAATTGCTTGGTTTCTTTGAAAATGCAGGAGCCTTTTACTGTCCTCTTACTGGAAGACTGTGAGGGACTTTGTCTTTGATGGGAAATACAGAGGCAAGTGCCTCAACCCAGCAAGGGTGGGGACAAGATGCTCCAGGGCTCCTCTCGTCCCTTGCTCACCGCAGCTTGCATTCTTGAAGACAGGGTGACATCTAAAGGAGGTTTGCAATAGCCAAGGCTTGCTATGTGGCAAAGTCAAGGGCATGTCATATTTTGGAAAACTGATGAGTTTTCAGGTTTCATGTGCCTGATTGTCCCAAGTAACCATGAAAAGAGGATCAAATTCCGATTTTAATGACATGCCTCGGGGTGCCCTCAGGACAACTGCCATTTTTATCTTAGATTCTGCAGGTCCTCAGTGAACAAAAGGGGGGAAAATCAGCTTTGAATAGATTCCTTACGCTCTTGTCAAAAGTAATCCAACTCTGAATATCTATATCCCCAAAATATCACCGCGAAGGCAGCTTTTATTAACCTGAAGAATTAATAGAGCAGAATATTTAAAATGGGGTTTCAGTTATTGATTCTCCAATTAGACCTTGTGTTTCCCTGGTGCCTTCGAGAGTAATGCTTTTGCTTGGTCTCCCACGCTTGTTAGCCTCTCTCTCTCTCTCTCTCTCTCTCTCTCTCTCTCTCTCTCTCTCTGTCTCTCTGTCTATCTATCTGTGAATGTGTTTGCCTGTGAATGTCTGTATATATGTATATGCGTGTCAGTGTATATATGTGTGGCAGTGTGCAGTGTGCGTGTGTATGTGTAACTGTGTGAGTGTGTGTGTGTAACTGTGTATGTGCATGCATGTGTGCTGCCTCTGCTGCCCCTAAGCACACATGCTTTGAAAATGCATGTGACGCATAATGTCTAGACCCCGAAGGCAAAAGGAGCAGTTGCAGATCCTGATATTCTTTTGAAAATATCCCCCAGTCCCAAATTTCATCTATCTCAAGCCCGAAATCCCGTCCTTCTGAACAAAATCTTTTGGTTTTTCATTTCAGAGTTGACTACCTCGGTGGCAGCATAGAGGCAGGGAGGTGGAAAGCTGGCCTGTGAGCTTGTTAACAGTACCCTGACGCTAACAATGAACTAATTACTTTTACTACTGACATGCTCTAGGGCACTATTTTCATTCTGTGTGCTTTCCTACTGACTATTGTCCTTACCTAATCAGGGAATGGAGGAAAGCTAAATAAATAAATAAATAAACAAACAAACAAATAAATAAATAAAAATTAAAGTAAAAAAAAAAAATCAGAATGCATGCATTTGTGTCTGCAGGGCTGGAGCCAGGGTTCCGTGCTTGGGGGTCTTACGTTCTTCATTTTCTTTAATTGTGTGCTCCTTGGGAGGTGGGAATGGTTTCTGATGCATTTTTACTTATTTATTAAAAATGGGAGAAAATCCTGCCAGGCTCCTGGGATACTCTCTCACATTTATAACCATGATGCCCCAGTGAACCCATGAGCATGAACGTGGATCAGCTGCAGACCGTAGGAGTTAACCCTTTCCTCTTTACAGAAGCTTCGTCCAAGTACTGAAACAGTCTGTGGCATATTCCTATTCCCATGAAAGCACCTCTGGAAAAGAGAACTGTGCACCCCCCTCCATTTTCACAATAACGCTTCTAGTTTTATTGGAGTTGAGGGCATGAGAGGGAGAGGAGCAATGGGAAAGGACCGCATTAGCCCAGAGAAAACTATGAGAAGAGAACATTACAGTGCGATATCATTTGCAGCCAAAGCAGAATTTTGCCTGAAGATAGAATTTGCTCACACAACTGATTTTCTGTGATTGTTTTCATATAAAACACCCACCCTAGACCCATTCGCACATCTATCCCAAACAACATTTCGCTTTCATGTCAAAAGATGTTGGCAAGGAAAATTGAGAACAAAACAGGGGACCCGGGGCACTGAAATGGCAAACAATGACGGCGCTTCCAGCTAGTCCTAAAGATTAAAGCAACAAGGAACCTGAGTCATATTAATATAACAGGCAGTGAAAAATAATAAACTTCCTATCCTTAAAGCTGAAGCACGTCTACACTTCAACCGATCTCCAACCCGTGTTGTGTTTCTCTATCTTTTCAACACTTACAAATATATTTGCCATAGTTGAAAGACGATGATTACCTAGCCCGAGTGTTCTTGACAGTATGACTATTTAGGTTGTTGTTTTGAAATAAGTAATCTTTCTTATTCGGTCACTTTTCATTCAAGGCTAACTCAATTAGAGCAAGGATCAATCACCGAGTGTTCAGAGGCCGCCCAGTTTCCCAGAGCTGTCAGTAGCTGTGCTCGGCCTCAGAGGGTTGCAATTCTGATAAGAAATCCGAAATGTAAAAGCGAGGCATGGGAAATCTCAGAACTGGAGGCAAAAACAATTAGGACACTGTTTATTCGTTCAGAGACCAGTGTTTAGGGGGAGAACCCAACCAGCTTCCTATTAATAATGCAGTTTGAACTTGGTTGCAAAAACATTACTTTGGTAGGAGTTGGGAGAGCCCAGTCTGGATTCTTTTGTCTCTCAACAGTTATTTCGCAGGAAGATGCTGAGTGTTAAGCTGTTTTCCTGTCAAAAACTATGCTGATAGAATGGGTCTTTGTTCCCCCTTCCTTTCAGGGTTTGAGTGATAGCATTTGTGAAAAAAAAGCAAGAAGCACACCAAGGAAGCAGAGGGGGGACTTCCTTCCTACCCTGCTCTTCTCTCTGGACCACACAATCTGTAAGTCTGGTTTAGTTCTTCCATGATTAAAAACAAACAAACAAACAAAACCCCTGCATTTCTATGTTGCAATATCAGAATTTTAGGAAGCTGCTTCTATTTCTAAAAGCCAACATCTGGAAGGTGGGGTTTCTAATGAGTAAAATAGTCAGCAGTGAAAAACGGTATCCGGAGAAATAGCTCTGCAAGGACTGGAGGAGCCTGCCATACTTGGGTATATTTCAGTAGCTTGAAGTGGGATCGTAAAAGCAAAATGTGGGCCAGCACATAGGTCTAACTAAAGAACAAAACCTGTAAACCTTCTTAAATTGTAAAATCGAAGCATTGCGCAAAATGTGCTGAGTCCGTGTTTTTTAAGCAGCCAGTGGGGCCGCGGTGGTGAGAGGGAAAGCCGAGGACTCTGCAGCGAGCTTGTGTGGGTGAGGAGAGCAAAGGAAGAGAGGAAAGAGCGCCGGTGTTCAGGAGAGAGTCTGGCCCATGTCCTCTGGGCTGCAGTCCTATTATCCAGTCGCCTCTGTGGGTTTTGGCCTTCATCGTCCAGACCTCAGGCTCGATTAAAACATAAATTTTTATCCCGGTAAAGAGTAAATGAGGCTGGAGCAATGTGAAAATTTGCATAATGTTTTTAAAATAAGATTGTCTCAAGAATTTCCAATTCAAGGTTTGTGAATTATTCGGCTCCAAGCCTGGACCTTCTACTTTTGATAGATATGAGTGGCTAGCGTGAAAATTAGTAACCTCAATGCGCTCCCATAGATCATATCTAATTTTGTGTATGATTCAAGAAAAATGGGTATAGAAACCAAACTGGAAAAAAAACCTAATTGATTTTTTTAACATATATTTAATTCCATGAGTCTTCTTTTTTAAACAGAAACTCTATTGACTCTGTCAGTTTCACATTCTGTCCCTATCACAGTCTCCCCAGTACTTCCGGGTCTAACCCCTCCACCCTTGTGACCCCTCCCCCCAAAAAAGTAAACATAAAAGTGAGAATAAAAAAAAAAAAACATCAAGTCCCATTTTTGTTATCTATATAGTCACTGGAGAAAGTGGCCTTCAGCGTCACATATAGTCAAAAACAGTTCCACTGATGATTTTCTGCTCAGCACTCTGAAGGTTATTCATCGCGCTGGAGGAGCAGATTTAAGACGGTGTTTTGAACTGTATAACGTCTGCCTAAACCCTCACAAGCTGAACGATGCACGCTGTGGTCAAGATCAATATACCAGTCATTCGCACACGCTCATTCCATTCTAGTAGAAAATATTGGGTATAATTATGACGTTGACTCAATTTAGCTGAGACTATTTCTGTCCTGAACTATTAACAACTTCTACCCCTTGCGGTACAAAGCCCTACCCCCGCTAGATGGAGAGTATCTTTTCCTACTCCTAATTTTAACTTGAAAAATCACATCGCAGGATATCATCTTTTTCTTTTTCTTTTTTTTTTTTTAAGAGTAGGAACAATCAGAAAGATATAAAATCTATTCAGTTCCTAGAGCGTGAATTCCTGGGTCAACTTGCAAGATATGAAATGTATCGCTTACAGCTTAGGCTTGGTTCTGTCAGAAAAGCAGTATTAAAAATAGCAAGCTGATTGAACAACTGTGGGAGGGAAAAGGAGAGACATTAGCAAGCACATGGGTGCAGGAGAAATACATCTTAAATGCCATCCTCATGAATGTATAAGGAAATGGATTTATCAGAACAAAAGTGTGGGCTTTTCTTTCACAAGTAATCTCTCAAAAGGGAAAGAAATTAAGTTTGTTTGGAATTAGTGAAGCTAACCATCCCCAAACAATGCTGGCACCTACCCAGAACCTCCTTTCAAAGCATCTTCCTAGAGAACTTTACTTTTTGCTGTAAGTATACACTGGGAAGAGCTGTATTTCCCACTCTTCAGAATGACAGCACAGCAGTCCTGGCTTTCATTTCCTGCTTGCCTTACATCAAGCCAGGGCTCCCTTCCATTATTAGGCCTCAAAGATTTGGCTAAGAAAGATTTAAAAGAATGACACAGTTGATGTTGTCTAAGTGTCTATTGAACGAAGAAAATAATTTAATGAATCAATACGTATGTAGACAAGACATTTTTTAAATTTTAACCCATTCCTTACTATAGTTCTCAGTTGGTACTTTAAGATGCTACTAACCACCAAAAGTATATTTCAGGTTGGACAAAAAGATAATTTATTTGACGAAAATTACATGATCACTATATGCATGCAGAGGGGAAGGTAACACGGTGTTCGCCCGCAGGAAACTGAAGATATACTCCAGTAAGAAAACCCGCAAACAGCCCTGCAGATGTGATGTGGTGTGGTAATGGAGCCGGTGCGTGTTGCGGTAAATATTAAAAATGAATCTCCAACCCTCACTATCGCCAGCATCTTAGATCCACTACGCTCTGGGCCCTGCTGAGATTTCTCGGCCTCCATGACTAGCCGCATACATCTATCTCCTGGCTCTCCGCTGAGGACCCTGCTGCCATCTGATTGATGAAAGGGGAAGGAAGAGCTTTGGAGCAGATACATAGAGGTGTGTGCTGGGGTCTCCAGGCTATCCCCAACCTTGGAGTTTTACTATGCTTTCCCAGACTCTCCACGAGTCCAGTAAGAGTGCAAGGCAAAATCCGCCTGATGTGCACCGGCAGCTGCAGTGATAGGAGACAGAAATTTGGTTCATTTGCGGTTGCATGAAATGGGCAGAGCTCGGGGACTGGCTGAGACTAGAGACGGAGCTTTGACCTCTTCTGTAGGTAAAAGCAGGCTGACCAAAGAAGTTCCGGCAGGGGTGGGGCAGGGTCAAAGGTCATCTTGTAAAATCTAACACTAGTGGATGAAGCTGTTGGGACATACACTGCCCGTGTGCCTTCCTATACTAAGGGAACACAGTATGTTAGAAAGCAGAGACTCGTTCCGTTCCCAGCTCTGACATCTCTAAGCCATGTGACATTTGACAACTTAACCTCTGGCGCTTCGATGTTTTCTCTCCTCGAAGTGACTAATAGCAGTCTGCAACTGCGAGGCACTTACGTGAGAATTAAAAGATTTATTTGTGTTTCATTAAGTAGAAGTCACTGTCAAGACACATCAGGAAGCAGAGAGCACTGCCAATAAAATTATGACTCAACGCTTCTCATCACTTAACATTTCCAGCATAGCTTGAGTTAGAGACAGCTTTCTTTCTATATGACTATTTATGTACACATAAAAGCAAAATATAAATGAAATAAATTAGTACTTGTTCTGAAGAAGGCATTAAATTATGATCCTTCCTTTTCTACCAGTTGCTCCACAGAGGGAAACTGTTCTTTTCCCGCCTCTATGAATATACGCTCATCAGTAAGTTTCTGTGCTAATTCTTTGTTCAATCATTTCACAATCAACTTCACATAGGTGCCAAAAATTCATACAACTCAGCCCAAACAATAACGATGTGAGCAACCACCACTATATTGTGCCCCCTCTGGCAATGGCTAGGTCAGTGTGATTCTGCATATCTGGCACTGAGATAGTCATTTGGTCTTCCCTGCTCAATACACACACACACACACACACACACACACACACATACACACACATATACACCACACACACATACACATACACACACATACACATACACACACATACACACACACATACACATACACACACACCAGACACATACACACACATGCACACACACATACACACCACACACACATATACACACACATGCACATATACACACATACCACACACATGCACACCACACACACATATACACACACACATACACACCACACACACATATACACACACATACACACATATCACACACATACACACACATATCACACACATACACACCACACACACATATACACACAAATACACACACATACACACCACACACACACATATACACACTTACACACACATACACACTACACACACACATATACACACACATATACACACATACACACATATCACACACATACACACACATACATACACACACATATACACCACACACACATGCACACATATATACCACACACATATACACCACACACACATACATATACACATACACACACACCCAATATAGTAATTTAAGAAGTGGGTTTCCTAGGGAATGTAATAAAGAGGTCTTCCCAGCTTCTCAGTTGCAACAGCCCTTTCCAAAGGCCTTGGGGAAGGGAGAGGCAGGACCACATTCATACACTCACACTATCATAATGATCTTAATTCAGGGGACAAAAGAATTTTAAATCAATAACCTAAGTTCACATTTTAAGGATCTAGAAAAGTAAAAATGGATTAGGCTACAAGTGAGCAAAAGAATCATCTAAGACTGGAAAGCAGCAAACCAGAAAACAAACTACAAAACGATAAAGTTAAAAGTCATTTCCACGAGAAGATTCACATGATTTATCAAGCACTAGTAAGACTGATGAAGAAAAATATCACAATATACACATCATTAATGTCGTTAACAAAAGCCAGACATCACCTAACAAATATTTTTAAGACCAAAAGAAATACTGTGAGTAATTGTACAGCAATACTCTAGACGACCAGATGAAATGGCGTATTTTGAAGAACGCATCGGACCAAGCTTGATGAAGGAATAAACAAACTGCTGGCACCCCAGTTAATTGAAACTTTTGGCTGAAATCAAGGTGAAAATATCTCCCGCCGATTTCCCACATCTCATTAGAAGTGCCAGCAAACCCAACAAATGAAGATAAATCCTTAAAAGACAAATATTGACTGTAGCAAAATTATAACTATTCACTAACAATAAATTAGAGTGCGTGGTAAAGCATATGAAGTCTCCCCAGAAAAGATAACTGCTAAATGAATTTAATAAAGTCACAAACACAACCATTATTTAAAACACCGTTTTCTCTCCAGTTTTTAATTACTGTGATTTTTCAACCTGAAATTTTTATTATATTTTTATTTATAACGATTTTTAAATGTAAATGTTTTGATCATATTCTTTCCTTCTTGCAGATCCTTTCCCTGCCCCCGGGGAGGGATGATTGATAGGTCTAGGGGAGGGGTGATGGCCAAGGGGAGGGGTGATGGTCTGGGGGAGGGGTGATGGTCTGGGGGAGGGGTGATGGTCTGGGGTAGGGGTGATGGTCTGGGGGAGGGGTGATGGTCTGGGGTAGGGGTGATGGTCTGGGGGAGGGGTGATGGTCTGGGGGAGGAGTGATGGTCTGGGGGAGGGGTGGTGGTCTGGGGAAGGGGTGATGGTCTGGGGTAGGGGTGATGGTCTGGGGTAGGGGTGATGGTCTGGGGTAGGGGTGATGGTCTGGGGGAGGGGTGATGGTCTGGGGGCAGGGTAATGGTCTGGAGGAAAGCTGGTGGTCTAGGAGAGGGGTAATGGTCTCGGAGAGGGGTGGTGGTCTGGGGGAGGGTTGGTGGTCTGGGGGAGGGGTAATGGTCTGGGGGAAGGGTGGTGGTCTGGGGGAGGGGTAATGGTCTGGGGGAAGGGTGGTGGTCTGGGGGAGGGGTAATAGCCTGGGGGAGGGGTGATGTGTCTGGGGGAGGGGTGATAGCCTGGAAAAGGGGTGATAGGTATGGGGGAGGGAGGAAGCATAGAGGAAATGGGGTGGGGTAGAGGGATGGAATGCTGCTTTTGAAATGTATAAGAGGAGAATAAATAAAAATTTAAAAGTAAAGTGAAGTTAAAAAATACAACACACCCCCTCAAAACCAAGAAACCAAGACAACACCCCCCCCCAAAAAAAAAACAAAATTTAAGAACTCCCTCCCCAATCAAACTATAGCCAAATAAAAACATGCACAAACCTGTGGAGTCTGTTATATGTTGTTCAACTACTCCAGAACAGGATGTGTGTCCTGGAGTGGTTGATATATCTCTTATCACTCCATTGATTAAAATACAATTTATAATTTTCTTTTACCTTTTGCTGATTCTTTATGTTTCACATCCTGCACCCTGTCTTGATCATCTCCCCATCCCCTCATATCTATCCTTTGTTCTTTCAGTCCCCCACAAATAAAACATATACACACACACGCATAGAAAACAACCACTCCCCCAAAACTGAAAGCATAGAAAAAGCATTGCTTCAAGCTGTTGTGTGTCAGTGTGTCCCACAGTCTATCCCTCTGTCCACACATCTTCTCTTGCAGATGTTCATCGCAATGAGTGATTGGTCTGGTTTGCGATCTCTGGCTCCTGTGACACAATAATTTGGATCGTCATCAAGACTCCTCTAGGTCATGAGATCCTGCAGCTTTGAATCAGCAGGACTGGCCCTTTCTCGAATCCCAACCATCTGCAGATGATATATACGTAGGGGTAGGTAGGCCACTTCGGAGCCTGGGATCTGGCCTGGGTGGTCTCTGAGCTGGCCCCCCACTCGGCTCTCCCTTACTTCACCCCACGGTGAGCTCTAGCACCGCTCAGCTAGGCCACCCAGTGCTCCGTCGGCAGGAGGTAGGGTCAGCTCCTGCTCTCCGTGCCTTCAGGGCCAGTTCACCCAAACCCACGCCCCTGAAGTCAGCTACAACGCCCAGCCAATGCTTGCGGCCAACTCTCCCACGCGCTCCAGTCAGTGAAGGGCAGGGCCAGCCCACCCACGCTCATGGCCCCACAGTCAGCTCTCCCAACTGCCTCAGGTGGCAAGGAATGAGGGGGCCGATAGAATAGTTTTCAAACCATCTGATAAGTGTTTTGAAACTTGGTAAAAATGTGCAAGAACTCAAAATTAAACATTTCAAAAACATACCTGAGAAAAATTAGAAGGTTTTAGTTGAAAAGAGGTGAATGGTAACACAATATTGTTACTATGTTTATAACACTTTGATTGTAACATGTTGACACAATCTTGCTACCCCCACATCTTCCCATCGTCCCCAAATCATCAATGGCTCAAATGTAATCCCTTCAAAATTACAGCAGAATTTTAAAGATAACTTCAACTCATTCCTAAACTTTCAAATAAACAAATCAAATATCGAGTTGCCTAAACAATTTGAAAAGGCTTGCATTCAGTACCAGAACCTGAATTCAAGAATCCTAAAACCCGATAAACAGAATAATGTAGTATTGATGAAGGAGATGGAAACCAGCGAGGCTATAAGTCAAGAAGTTAACCCTGCTGTGTTAGGTCACTTTGTCTATTTTATTTTATTTTTGACTAGTGTATCATGTTAATAAGAAGGCAATGTCTATTTAATAAATTGTACATGAACAACTAGATATCTTTATGGAAACAAAGGAATAAACTTTAATCCTGACTTCACTTGGTTTGTAAAAGTTAAGTGAACTCTCAACCAATTGCTAGGGACTGGTTCTAATGCTTTGAATTAATCATATCCAAACCTTGACCCCAACTGGGTTTTGATTGGTTAATAAAGCGCTGACGGCCAGTGGCTGGGCACATAGACCAGGTGGGACCTTTCGATTTGTGCGGGCTAGGAACTGGAAGAACGGAAGGGAGAATCACCGTGATTCGGAGGGAGACCAAAATTAAGTGGAGTGTGTGTGAGAGTCCAGAGAGCTCCTGAACAGGTACAGCAACTGTGTACCCGCTGGGTGCAAAGTGGGTTAGTCAAACTACAGCTGCACCTATGCCAACTGCAGTCACAATACAGGACATAAAAGAATGTATTTGCAACATTGGACTAGGAAATAATTTTTAACATTTGCTTCTTTAAATTTCCAAGGGGGGGATGGAACTCATCAAAAATGAAGTTTTCTGCTTTTCAAAATACATCGTTAGAAGTTAATTAAACAAGCCATGAACTGGAGAGAATATTTCATTGTATAGCCAGTCTCTGTCTCTGTTTCTATGTGTGTCAGACACACACACACACACACACACACACACACACACACACACAGTTCCAGGTGTCAAACTCAGACCACCAGGCTTGGCAGCAAACACCCTTGCCAGCTGAGCCATCTCTGTGGGCCACAGCAATGTCTTGTAAAGTTAAATTTACCCTGCAAACATGCACTTGCTCCATAAACCTGTAATTCTGTTCTTGGAAATTATCCAGAGTAAACGTTACCCCCAAAACACGATATCATATTGTTAATGGGCTCAGATCTGGAAATAACTGGAGTATCCATCAACAAAATCATGGCTAAACAAAAATTTCAGGTTCCATTCCAACAAGCCTATCTTTAAAATTTACAGCTTGGAAGTTCCCGTGTGATGCTGCGAGACGCTGTCTAATTGATAGTAAAGGAGGCCAGGTATATAGACGCCCCAAACCAGGGAACTGGTTTTTTGCCAGCATCGCTTAGCTATAAAAAGTTCTAACAAAATTGTCTATTAAAAACTGGGTTTTGGTGTCATGATCCTATAATCCTCGCACATGACTTTGGAGGGAGAGTCAGGATGAGCAACAGTTCCAGACGATCTAGAACTACTAGAATTCCAGAGTGGTGGGCTGTCTCTAAAAAACTAGACAGTAGACCTGTAGTTCCCAGAGCAGATACAATGAATCTGTATCCTTGCTTTTCAAATTAGAGGAAAGAAAGAAGCAACAATAGTTACCTTATGTCTCTGATGTCTTTGAAATGTGTTCAGTGCAGCTAAGTAGACATTCTCAGAAGGAAATGCACACAAGACCTATTAGTCACAGAGGCCCTGTGTCTAGGCTGCCCTGGGATCTCTCCTTGTCACACAGTGACTGTCTTCATGATTACTGTCACTTGTTGCTCCCAGGAATAATTCCACCCCTAAACCATGAGTCACTTAATCAACACTCACTTTGCAAATAAAATAGCAAAAAAAGAAGTACTTAACAAGCAGATGTGGGTCATGAGCTAGATCATGCTGAACAATGCCGTGGAAGTTCCCTCAGCCACCACAAAGTGGAAACCCTTTTAGATTAGATCTGATGGAGTTCTCTGGATGTGTGTGTGTGTGTGTGTGTGTGTGTGTGTGTGTGTGTGTGTGTGTGTGTGTGTGTGTGACGTATACATCTGTAGATTGTTGTTGCTGCTTGTAGGACCTAAGATGTCGTTTTAATACAGAGTCAGTTCAGGTAAATGTTTAGAACAATCATGGGATTATCACAATCAAACTATCCTTGCATCTCTCTAAACACCTCTGCCATGGCATTTAGTCAAGCCTGTAATTCTAGAGGTGCCCTGTGACTGAAGAACCGCAAAGAGATGTTGCATTTTACATAATTTGTAGGTACTCAATGAATATTTCTCTGAGTGACTGGGTGAAATGGCATTAGGAGCAAAAGGAGCCTCCATTTCAAAATCTCATGACTGTGGTTCAAAACGCTGCTAGAATCCCGAGACCTAATATCCACAGCTAACGTCTATGTCTTGGCTTATTATTTTTGAGATATGAGGTAACTTTCCTAACATTACTGAGTCTCAATTTCAACTTTTGGATGATGATAAGTCCACTCATCTCTAGCATAGTTCTACCAAAAGAAATGTACAGAAAACATTTTGCAAGTGGTCTGTGTCTTACAAATTCTCTTTGCTAATCATTAATATTTTCCATGGATATTTTTTAATCATCTATTCTTTGTAATCCTATAATAGTAGCTAACAGCACAAGTTGACTGGAACTAGCCCTCTGACCCCGGGATTTTACGTCTATAGGATGGTAATGATGCTAACAGTTGTACAGAAGCTTAGGATTCTTAGAACGACGAGAAAATTAGCTGATGATATGCTTTGCGTTACAAACATGGGAGCTGAAGTATTGTAGTGGCGGTGATGATGTGTTAAGAGCTACATTCAGCGAAGGGGATTTAGCTTTAGGGTTACATGAGTTTCCAGCATAACTCCTTACTTATGATGTGAATTTTCGTAGATCTGTTATCCAGTTCATACCTCAGTTTCTCCATCCACACAGAGAAACTCAGACAGTGCTATCACACAAAGTTGCAGTTCAGATGCAATGAGAGATGCATGCAAACACTGGCATTCAGGCCCCACAGAGAGTCAGCATGTTGTGAACAATATCGATTATTGTCAGTGTCCTGTGGCTGACATTATCATCGTCATCATCATCATCACCATCATCATCATCTCTGTCAAAGGAACTCACACCTATAGTCTCAAACTATTAACAGAAAAGCCCTGGCTACAGTGAGAACACTGAATATTCTCAAGTGCCCCTCCATTAACTTACAAACGTAGTAATTCCTTGTTATGAACGCCAAACCCTCTGAGCTTTCATTTCACTTTTATATCCATACAGGATGTGATTTCCACTCTCTCACTGTGGAAAACAGGTCCCATTCTTTCTGGAGGCTAATTTATCATGGATCCAGTTGGTCCTTTAAAACTGAAAGAACAATCAGTGCAAGTCCCCGTAGAGATCAGCATGTGTGACTTCTATTCCTAAAGTAGTCGGTACTACTAGAGAGCACACTACTGCTTAGAAGCTTGCACAGTCTTTCTTAAGGAACGCATCTGCAAACTAGTGGCTGGGCATTCATCGACATCTAAATATAAACCATAAACCATAGACAATGAGGTGAATGTTCTACATTAGGTTAAAATAGAAACAGTGGGGTTTGACCCTTAGCACCGCCAACAAAAACTAGCCATCTGTCCTTATGTACATTTTCTTTTAGCATCTTGAGGAAGAAAAAAGTGTCCCAATAATCCCACATCTATGCCAGAAAAAAAAAAATAGTAAGAGAGCATTAGACTCGATATCTCATTTTATAAACCAAAAATAATTTGAGATGTTAACTATCTCAGACAAGAGCATGAATCACTTAGGGGCGTGTTAGCAAATGGTAAGACTAATAATATTATCCGTCCATCCATCCGAGAAGCCTTTCACCATGTGGAGAGTCATCCAAGCATATGACAGTGTTCCATCCTCAGGCCATGTCAGAGTTGGAAATACAGCCCAGTCATCAACCTTTTGTAGATCAGGGGGGCTTAGACAGAGCCGGACCATCATGGCAACCTCATACCTGACGGAGGAGAAATAGGAACAAACCCTCCATGTGTTCCATTCCTGCAGCCCCCAAGTTCTCACATGATCATAGTAAACCATCCACCAGGAGAGAAGAGGTTTTTCAAGTGTGCGGCTTTATTTTCTTTGCAGTAGGAGGAACATGACTGCGTTCCAGTGCATTTTCCGGGTATTACGGAGACAAAGGGATCTACCTGCCTTTATCTCTTCCATCCCCCTGCATCAAAGAAGGATTTCCCATAAACCAGAGAGGGAAGACCGGGTTTCTGCTTGAAGACAAGCTGGTTGCAAACTTCCAATAACTGTGATTTCCGCTAAATTCATTGTATACATAGTTTTCTCTCCCTTGTCTTCCTCCTCCCTCTGTTCTCCTTCTGTCTTTTCCTATGTTGGACTGACACAGTTACATGCAGCACCACAGGATAGGAAGTGACAAGCTTGTGCACCTGCATATTTGCTTCTTTTGGAAGGCCCAGCATACCCAGATGACCTCCACAGAGAAGCCCAGTCTTGTAGCAGAAAGCTACTGTATCCAAACACCTGTGCACCACAGTCTTGGGGTCTTTAATCACATGTAGATATGATATGACAGCACACAGAGTAGTCAACAGACTGGTCCTGCATCAGAAAAGGTTAAAATGTCAAGGTCCAAAGGGTCTATAAAGAAATTTCTGAGACAATTCCTCATCTTCCAACTGTAGTCTACGTCCATGACTTCTTTCATGAGGGAACAGCAACTTAAGAATATCCTCCAACTGAACAGAGCATGACAAGAAACCAGCATTTTTCACCACCTTCCATCCACAATACACTATAGAGTTTATATTAGTCAGAGTTCTATTGTTGAAGACCTAGGTGCCTCTCCCCCCCCCTCCATGTTTGAGGCTGGTTCACCTCACATGTATGCACATGGTATTGAGGCCATGAGACAACATTCAGGTATTTTCCACTATCACTAGCCACTGCATTTTATTTTATTTTATTTTATTTTACTTTACTTTTATTTTATTATTGAGACACGTTTGTCAGCTCAACAAGGCTAACCTGGTCAACCAACCCAGGGATCCACCTGTCTCAACATCCCTAGCATTTGGTTTATTAGCATGTACCACTGTACATGGGGGCTGCAGAGCTGGGGATCAAAATCGGGTCCTCGTGATTTGCTCAGCAAGTACCGCATCACCTAATTCATCTCTCCGACCCCTAGGCTTTATCTTGATATTGGCCGTTTACAATATTTTCTAATTCTCCCGATGATCCTCAGATCCCCCAGACGTATTGTCAGCTCTTGAGGTTTATTCAGCAATAAATAATAGTTGTCCCCATTATAAATATAGTTATGTAAATGATATGAATTTAATGGCTTTATCTCTTTCAAAATCAAAGCCCAACATATTTCAAAAGTTTAAAAAGAGCAACACAGCCAAGAGTCATAAGACTCCATCTTCTTCCTAAAGATACCCTAGTGTAAGGATGAGGTACTTTATAGAAACCATACCTAGCAATGTGAGAATTGCCTTCTTGGGAACATTACTAGCTCCTAGTTACCTATTACAGACTAGTTCTATCCAGATCTATATTTACAAAATGAGATTCCCAGAATACACATATTGTCATCTGTATGACATTTGTATTTAGTGATGCATAAAAGGTGACCTTTCACTTTTCCCACTCCTGCTAAATACTATTCTTATGTCTTCCTGTGGTGTATGAACATGACATTCTTAGACAGAGTCACGTGAGATGAAGTCCCAGTCAGTTACCAATACCACCATTTCTAGGTAAACCCTAAGAAATACCTAAACACTTGGAGAAGTATACTTCCCATCAGAGCGTTCTGAGACGTGCTTCTCTCCAAGTGTCACAGTCTGTTAAGTAAGTGGTCTCAGAACAACCAAACTAACCACCCACTCCAAGGCTGCCAGGTACTGTCTTCCAGGCATGTTACTGTTCTCAGTGTTAGTACATTTCCTCCAGCAGTGTTGCGTTTGCTCGTTTGGCTGATCTGTAACTTCTGCTTTCCTTTGCTCCAAATGTTATGTATCTCCAATTTGATGACACAGGCCTCAGAAAACCATCCCTGGGAAGCACACTGGCCAAACAAGTTTTTCTCCTTTTGTAAATATGAGCTCTGTAAAAACTCTGTCACTTCAGAGCTTATTCAGCGTAAGGGAGGTTGTCTGAAATGTTAAAAGGAAGAACGGTTGATAGAACTTGTCTTTTCTCAGTTCATGAATAACGGGTACCCCACAAGTGTAGATAAAGGCCATTCATTATGTTTGGAAATCAGAATATGAAAGGGAGGGACTTTGTCTACTTTATCTCCAAAGACCTCCCATAGCAACTCCTCTTTAATGAACTATGCCTGTTTCCCTAGTCTCTTGTAAAGAACAGTAATCAACTGCATATTATAGATAGGCTCCCAGCTTAGGTGGGTGGCATTTGAAACCCCTCCTTTACACACAGAGTTCTCTCCTTCCTCAAACAGAAAACCAAAAATCAGCACCAAACTCTAATTGTATTTGCATGTGAATAATAATTGTAATTGTTCTCATCACTTTTAACCCAGAGCAGTCTGTCAACAGATAAACAAAAATATATCAGTGAGTTAATCATCAGTCATACCTGTTTCTATTCTTCTTCCATTTTTTCCCCAAATAACACACTGGTGTTTGTGAAAGACTCAATATTAAGTACAAATTTTAGAGCTGAAGTAGCCTACAACATTAATGTACTAAAAGTCCTCATTATGTTCCCCACAGTAAATCAAATCTTATGCTAAGAAATAAAACTAGAATGGCAAATCGTTGATAAGAATTTTAAAAGCATTGAACAACTAGAATGCTTTGATATTTCAATTTAACAGAACTCAAATTATTACTAAATATTTATAGTATGTTCTGTTGTGAGCTACCAAAAAAACTGTACTGCTTCTGGTAGGACAAGAACTTCTAATCTGATCTCAAAAACAGAAAAAGGAAAATAATGGCAATTTTTCTTTTCAAAGAGAAGTTAGATCAGATTGATTTAGCAACAAGAGAAGTTATGTGTCATTTGGTAAGGCACAGTGCAAAATCAAGAGTCTCAGAAGTGAGAAGAAGAGGATGCTCAGAGGTAGATGATTCTCAAGAACAGATAGAAATCTAGAAGGTGATAGTTGTGCATGTGTGTGTGTGTGTGTGTGTGTGTGTGTGTGTGTGTGTGTGTGTGTGTGTGTGTGAAATACCCAGGGCCTGGGAAATGTCCCACCATCTCCCTTGGCTACAAATAACAGTCGGGTCTTTCTATACTGTCCAGATGGATTCATACATTCACTCTAAAGAGCACAAAGCAGCTGTCTCGAAAGTGAAGTCTGGATTACCACAAAGGATAATATGTCAATCTAGCAGAGACAGTTGCAATTGGAATTAAAGACATAGAGAGCTACTAGTACAGAGGGGTGTTAGCACTGAAGACCTGCTCCACCATGAGCAATTACCCATGTATACACATTACTCTAGGTGACTCGAAGACTGTCAGTGCCACCAGCTACCAAAACGCAAAGCACAGCAAGTCATGATCCACTTAGTCAAACTCTCGATGTCTGAGATAACATGAAATAATATATATATAACTGGATACAGAAGCAGTATCCTGCCTAGAAATTAAAACTGTATTTTGTGAGGAGCTGAGGGAGCCATGAGCGAATGGGTAAGGAATGGATGAAGTCCTCGTGGTGTATATTGTTTGGTATAGGTAGAGCTATGACAAGGATTGATGTCTCAGACCCACAAGAATGCCAAAGCCTTTCCCATACAGTTGGGCATGGGCTTGGCAAAGGCTTCCATTGTAAATATAGGCAGGGTGGGTGACTCCAAGTGTTTATTCATGACCAATCCATGTGTGGCAAAAGTGACCAACTGCAGCATCCTCTGAGACTGCTCTCCTACTGAGGACCTTACTCACTCTAGCTGGTTGACACCCGTGTGCTGTCCAGAGCACAGGTGCCGAGGTCTGCTTTGCTGCATAGGTGGTGCCATTGCACAGCCCACCTGGTGCCAAGCTTTGTGTACACTGTTCTTTTCACATTCTCTCCTTACCTTCAGTCAGCCTTCCAGGACCCAAGCTGCAGGGGATGAGGCAGCATCTTGAGGCTACCTGACAACAGAGGCTGATGATGCTCCAGTGGCCATAACTTCCAGCAGAGAGGCCAGTTCAGTATGTGTGTATGTGTTTTTGTATGTGTGTGTGTGTATGTGTGTGTGTGTGTTTATGCACTATCCATGCAGAATTCTTCATGGGAAAACTACTGCCTGTTAGTCTGCCCCTTGGTTTTGCAACTGCTGCTTAACGCATGGGCTAAGCATTTCAGGAAGCATCTTGGGACTAGGATCCATTTCTCTTTGCTTAGTGTGTTCTGGCTGCTTTGTTTTCCACTGTACACTGTTAATGATTTGTCCCTGAACAGGCTGAAAATACGCCATTAGGGAGATTAACAGCCATGGAAATCCAAAGAATCTAAAAGTACTTAAGGGCTGTATGAGAAATTTAAAGTGCTTTCTTCCCCAAATGAGGGAGAAATGATGTCGAATCGGTTTAATATTCCCCAGGATAGAGCTCAGAGAGGGCCAAGGAGCCCAGCAACCACCTCATGGTCATGAGAGTCAGAGAATGACTGATGTGGAGAGAGTGAGGTCCTGCACCTCCACTGGTGACCTAGAGTCATTATTACAAGTTAGAGGCAAGTCCAGAGGGGTCCTGACAGCTGTCAATAAAGCATCAACACGGATGAACAGCAGGAAATGGCAGGGCAATTTCACTTCTCATTTTAGCTTCTTATGGAAGCAAGGCCAGAATAGAATCTAGCCTGTGTGTGTGTGTGTGTGTGTGTGTGTGTGTGCGCGCGCGCGCGCGCGTGCGTGCGTGCGTGTGTGTGTGTGTGTGTGTTTAGAAAAGAAAGGTGTGAAAGAGAGAAGAGAAGGGGGTGAACATCATGCTTTTGGGAGTAGCTTCCTGCAATGCATAGGTAGGTGGTGCTCAGAGCATCCCATGGCTTCCCCCAGGAAACCATTCTAAGTGGGCCACGTGCCCAATGGTTTCTATCCCAGTTAAGTAAATAAATGAAATATGCTAATTAGCACCCTATTAGCTCACAGCAGGGAGTAATCCCTGGCATTTTGATTGGAAAGAATTCTGTCATCCAAAAGGCTGGTCTGTAACAGAATGCTAACTGGACTGGTTCCCCCTCCTCCGTTCTTCATGGCAGTTGTCCAAATGTCTGAGAAACAGGCCTCAGAACTGTGTACGATTCCAAGGGTGTTAGCACGTCAGGAAATCACCTCTCGGCCTCCACTGAGCCTGGCTCTATGCCGTACACCAAGTGTGGATTTGTGTAGTTCAGAAACGAAGGCTTGGGCTCAAAAGTTCAGAGCAGGCTAAGGAGGGACAGCACTTACTTCTTCCATTATGAGAAGGTACCCACTTTCCTTCTCGCCTTCTGAGACTCTGATCCGGAACATACTTCTTGAAGTCAGACACGCATGCCTGTTGCCACAGAGATGCTTCCGGTTTGGGGAATGCGCGCTCCTGTAAATTCACCTCTTTTCATTTTATTGGTTAAGCTGTAGGAAAACACTGGCTAGTGCCTACTTTTCTATTTCTGTCTCAGGAATTAGATTTACATCTTACCATTCTTTTTTCCGGTGCAGAAGGAAAGGATTGAGGAGCTGTCTAGATATGGAAGCGAAAGGTTCAATACAATGACTGTTTGCTTTCTAGTCTATTCTTTGAAAACGAGCTTTGGGAACTTAAAGAGACTAGATGTCACATCTGTCAGGTTGCCACAGATTTTGTTAAAGTTTCCCCCCCTCCATGATGTCACGGATAGGCTTAGAGCACAGGGCCTATTTGTGCTTAAGGTTGCAGGGATCACTCAAGTGTTTACCAATGGCTGTCCAGTACAAAGGATGGAACAGAAGAACATGTCTTGGGTCTTAGAATTTGACTGTCACAGAGGGAAATTTCTTGTGAGTTTTCCCACCCAAGTTTGATTCTCCTTTCGTGTGATGGATGACTTTATGAAGCCAAATTGATATTGATTGGCAGCACAACGCAATGCTGAAAAATAACCTTCTCTGCTCACTCTTGGGTGCACTCTCCAAGAAAAAAACCTTATCAGTATTAGAACTAAAATGTGCTACCAGAATGCATCGGTTATAAATATGGTCTTTCTCTCCTTCCCAAGTTTTCTTTTGCCTGGAAAGAAAAACCAAAATCTTGATAAGATAGACACTCAAAACTAATGCTGTTGCATCCAAAACCCTTTAGGATTTAGCTTGAAAGTTTCTCTTCAGAAAGTCCAAGTTAACCTTGTATTTGTTTCTCAACCACAACTGTTAGTCAACTTCATCACTTTCAGTACCTGAGGATTTCGCAGGGCACCATTTGACATCAGTGTCTTCTTTTTACCACTATTGAAACTTAGAGATAACCTAAAGGATCCACATGGTAGGGGGAAAGACATCTCCCCAGACCACACCACACGGCCCTATGGAACCCAACACCAGACAACAGCAAGAAGGCTTCAAAGATTTTCCCATCAGTCTCCCTAGCCTCACCTCTGGTCCACCTGGTACCGTGTGACTTCCCTACTTAGGAAAGGGCTGCCTAATCTTGCTTGGACAAGGTCTGGGCTGCACCAGCTGTTACAAAGACAACAAGCACACTATAGGCTAAGGAAACAAGGCCTGAGTCTCTTTACATGGTTGGTAGTGACTGAGGAATAGTTCCACTTCAAGTTGATGTGTTCCAAATAGCTGTCTCACTTGGAGTCAAGATCTCTAAAGGAAAAATTCAGTCTGGCAGTGGGAGCAAAAGACAGAAATAAACTCTGTTGACACTTTAAATTAGATGTGGTTGCAAGGCCACTAGAAATGAAAATTTCCCCCACTGCAGCTCTTATTGACAGATTACAAGCAGACACCGCCTGCTACCTGGTAATTCCACTCGCTAATTACTAGGAAAGACTCTGGTACGCAACAGCTGACCTGAACACTTCTGCGGGTGTGAAGATCTGCCACTGGAGGGGTGAGGGGGCACTTTTAAAAGCCACACACTGAGGCTGACAATCAGTCAGGAGCTGCTGAAATCATATAAAAAAATATTCTTGCGGAATAATGAAGCATTTCAAGCAGTCAGTCTCCCCAGACACCCACCTTTGCCAACAGTTAGAGCAATAAGGAAATTTTTATTAGTTGTGTGCCATTTTTTTCCTTAGTGCTGACTATAAAATCACCCACTGAGCTCAAGGAGATTCTTCTCTGTGGCAACTTCACCATGAATTTCAGGTAAGAGAAGACTTTGGACTCCAGCTCTAAGTTGATACTTGGAAAGGTTGCCTGTCTTTCTGGATGGAAGAAAAAGATGCAATGGCTGAAGGAAGAACAGAAGATGACATGGAAACACACTAGGAAACCTTCAGACCAGACAGGGCATTCACTTGGGTTTTCACTGTCTCAGTAGGAGCCCCAGGCTCCCTCCTTTATGTGCCACCTGTAGGAACCTGTAGATACATGACACCATAAAACAATGCTTCCTCGAAGCTTCAATGGCCTTGATTTACAAGGAACAAAAGGATACTACCAAGAGAGTCACATACCTCTCGTGCTTGAAGCTGGAAAGCTGTTCGCTAACGGAAGCACGGATTATGTGAAGGTGAATTCCATAATTCTTGAAAGCCTTTGAAAGCGTGGTCGGACCAGTTTCAGGAGCATCTTGGAGCTAAGTCATGTCTAGGTATCAGGATTATTTCCCAAACAAGAATAATAGTTGGTCAGTTATATTTATCACTGTTTTATTTATAATGGCGAAAAGTCAAGATAACTAGCTATAAGAAATAGAAAGATGAGCAAATACAGCTCAGCTGTCATCGTCAGAAGTGACTGCTGTTAGTCTTATGGTGTCGAGATTTAGCTTTCCCTTTCACTGTGGAACAGACACTGCCAGTACTCTTGTTCACAACTCCTCACTCTTCACAGTGACCCGTGTGATACCACCCTGCTCTTGAAACGCAGGAGACAAAACTAAGCTCAAGGAGAATGGATTATTCGAGCCACGATAATTAAGCTCCATGGTTTCCACCGCCGTCTTTCCCACACCGTCCGGTGTCTCCACCCATCAGAGAAAGCTGTAGGGAGCCACATTGATTCACTTTTTGTTGGACCTATGGAGCAATGAATATCATCTCTGCAGCAGAGGAGAAAGGAAAGAAGTAAAGATTAATAAACCAAAAAAAAAAAAGGCAGCTAAGCCAATCTTGTTAGCTGCCTGTCACTGGGTGACTAAATTGCCCCCCAAAACTTACCTTGAAACAGCAATCCTTTCTTGTGTCTGTTTCTGTAGTCAGGACGGTGGGGGTGGCTTACTGAATGGGGGTTGATTCCCAAGCCATGCTGGGAGCTGATGAATTGGGCTTCATGTGGGAGCCACTGGAGCTTGGGGTCAGCCTCTGCTAAAGGCTCACAAACTAGGCTATGGAGGGAAGTCTCTCTTCCTCGTCCTTTGGTAGCAAGCATTACCGCCTTGGCCATGTGTTGCAAAATGGCAGCCATATTGCTTGAAAGCAGGAGAAAAGCCACAAGTCTTCCTGTTGCCAAAGCTAGAAACTCATATAGTTTCATTTCCAGAACATTCTTCTGTTAAAAAATGATTACCCAAGAATAGCTCTCCCTCATGGAAAGGAGAATTGGTTTCTACATTTCCAGAGGAGGATTTTTGTCAGAACTCATAGGCTGGCAGTGGTGGTGAACACCTTTAATCCCAGCACCCCAAAAGCAAAAGAAAGCAGATCTCTGAGTTTGATGCCAACCTGATCTACAAGATGAGTTCCAGGACAGCCAGGGCTACAGAGAAACCCTGTCTTGAAAACAAAACCAATCAATCAAACAAAAACAAAACAAAATTACAGACACATTTTACAGTCATGTGGATAGCATTAGTAAGACCAAAAAGTGTAAACATATAAGGGTGATTCTTATTAATCAAAATCTGATTTGTATTTATATTGCCTTTACTTTGAATTTTTGAGAAGTGGGGGAGGAGTTCGAGAGATGCCTCAGCCTCTTAAAAGACGGCTTGCTGCTCTTCCAGAGGAACTGCATTCAGTTCCTAACATTCATGTTAGGGAGCTCACAACTGCCTGAAACTCTAGCTTCACCAGATCCAGTGCCCTCTTCCAGCCTGTGAAGATACCTGTACAAATGTGTACACACACACACACAAATAAATATTTAAGTGTGTACATTTAAAACTTAAAAAGATATTTTAGGGTTTAATTAATGGGTGTAGCAGTTTGAATAGGAATGGTCCTCACATTCTCATATCTGAAAATTTATAGGGTAGCATTAGGAGATGTGATGTTGTTGCAGTAGGTATGACTTTATTGGAGGAAGTGTGTCACTAAGGGGTGGTCTTTAGGGTTTCATATACCCAAGCCAGTCCCAGTGGCTCTCTTCTTGCTGACCTGGATGTAGAACTCTCAGTTACCTGTCCAGCACCATGTCTGCCTGCTTGCCATCATGCTTTCTGCCATAAGGAGAATGGACTAAAGTGTGAACTGTAAGCCTTCTCCAATTAAATGTTTTCCTTGTAACAGTTCCTAAGGCCATTGTGTCTCCTCACAGGAATAAAACCCCAAGACAGTGACTCACTTCCCCGTAATTGACAAAAGTCAAAAAAAAAAAAAAAAAGAAAGAAAGAAAAAGAAAGAAAGAAAGAAAGAAACCTTTTTACTGAAGATATTTCTAAAGGTCACATTCGGCTCTCCTCCTCTGACCTTTACTCTGCCCTCTGAAAATGGCAGATTACCCTGTAAGATCTAATAGGAAAAATATTTCGGGAGGCAAGCCCCGAGTCCACGGACATTCTAACATCTAGCCAGGATTCCTTCCGGAAAGACACGCCCTTCAGTCCGGCTCTCCTTATAATTGCCCTACGTTGCCTTTCAATTCCTCAGCTCTTAAAAGGAGTGAACTTAGGAGATGTGTGGGTAGCAATTCTGTCAGCCCTCTCTGAAGGACACTGTCAATCCCAGTGCCCCCCGGGGTCTTCCCAGAAGGTTCCATTGGCAAATACCTAAAAGACAACATGGACGCAGAAGCTTTGCTCTTCCAAATGCCTGTGTGCAGAATCTTACACTTGTAGCTAGTTTCTTTCTTTGCCCTGGATGCAAGGAAACCCATATAGACCATATGGTTCAAGTAGGCCTTATATTTTATACATTCCTGATTTTGCCCAATAGCTTAATCTTTATTCCCACAAGTGCTTTACCTGATGTCACTGGATGGCCACTTTTTAGAGCAAAGCAAGTAGAAACAGGAACTATTGTTTTAATATCTATCAGAAAGACAAACAGTGGCAAGGTCTTTTTGTGTGTAGTTAGTATCCTGGGAATGAACTTTTATTTTCTGTTTAAGCAAAGGGAGTCTAATTTGGGAGTGATTGACAATTTTCAGTTCTTTTTTCCATCAAGACCTTTGAGACGCCTTTGAGAGCAGGGGATTGATGTTATTAGCAGGAAAATTGGCTCTTGCTAGTGTAAACCCAGATCCAATCCATGCTTTGATTAGAGGTGAAAAAACTGTGACATCATGCAAGGGTTCGTGCTGTAGGTCAAGACCGGAAGTGTTTGGATTATGACCACAGCTAACTCTGCAGGCCTTTGCTCTTATCTTCTTGCAGACGTGGAGCTGGAGTTGTGCTTTTTCTGAAGAGGAGTTAGTCTGGATTTTGGAGCCCACACGTGGTATTACTTAGGCAGGAACAAAAGGGATTTGCAAGCAGCGTGCTCTAAACTTTATGATTGTCTTGTCAGAACAAGGGGGTTCAGACTGTACTCCAGGATGCTTGCTCTCTCTCTCTCTCTCTCTCTCTCTCTCTCTCTCTCTCCAATAAACATTCCCATTATCCCTCATGCTAAGATGGAAAAACAGGGCCAGAGGGAAATCCACAAATCTTCCATGCTGAGGGCAGAGACAGGTGAGGGTCTGACGTGAGAATCCAGATGTAGCCAGACACATTCACACTGGGAGTGGATCCTGCTCTGCTTGGGGGGGCTTGTATTTGCAAGAGTTCTTCCCCAAATGGCCTGTAGCCACTAGGATCAAGGCACACTCCTGTACCAGCCTCCAAGATGGGAGGGGCGGGGCAGCCTATGCCACCTGCCAAACTATATTATTTTTCTTATTTCTACACTAAAAACTTTCAATGATATAAGAGGATTTGTATATCTAAGCTTATCATATATATATATATATATATATATTGCTTATTTAAATTATATTTATTGTGCATGCTTCTTCTACCATAGTAATAACTCAGTATGCTTGTCTCTGCTTCCTCAAACTTTATAAAAATACAAGCATCTCTATGCGTCCATCCTCTCTGAGTTACAGAAAGCCAAGTGGATAAATGCGTGAGCACCAGCAGGTCACATGTACTGTTGACCCAGAACAGGTGAGCCTGGAAGTCAGATGCTGCTCTTAGCTGAGCCCTTCTCCAACTCTTACTCCTATGTGGATATTACGTCTGCCGTTTGTTTCTGGCAAGCAGTTTTGATGACTGGCAGGGAACAATGTAAGCAAATGAAATGTCCATGTTGAATGCAAGAAGAAAAAATTACAGCACTGCTCAAATGCAGTGGAGCAAGCCAAGTTCGGAGGTAAGAACTGCTTGACTTTTGACACTTGGCAAGACCCCCATCGATGTCATTCCAGAGTGAGGACAAGGTGTTATTCTTGTAGGAAGGACACCTACAAGGGACTAAAGGCCAAGAGTGTCTCAGATCTTGTGTGTTCCGGTTTAGTGACGTCATTGGCAAGAATATAGCTGTCGCTCACACAACAGCGTGTATGACTGTCATCTCATAGGGCTTATGACAGCCCTATCATGTTGCAGACTAGAGAAGAAGACCTCAGATAGGTTAGGAGAGAAGGTCTCAGAGCTCTTGCAGCTAGGAAATGATTATACATCCAGCGATTAGATCAGACAGTGTGACACTCAGATGTGGTGCGGTGTCACCCCGCCTCAGGGCACGGCAGCATAGCCTTTGCACCCTTGTCTGTATTCACTCGAACTTTATTAAGTCCAACTCGGAGCAGGTTTTTTTTTTTTTTTTTTTTTTTTTGAGTCAAAGGTGGAGGTAGTTAAAAGTTAAAGAAAGGAAGTTTACTAGGTACATGCTTAGAACACACAGAGAGCAAGAAGAGCCTTGTGGGAAAATGCTAATTTCCTCACCGCGCGTATCCGTTTCCTCCCCAGCACTAATCACCTTTAACCACGTGTCTGGCTAAAGAGTGAACATTTCTCAGTATCCTTCCTTGACAAGTGTGGTCATATAATCAATTGTTGGTCAGCACAACTTACATAAAACTATCCTTATGTGTGCAGGGAGTGAGGTTGGTCTTTGTCCCTTTCTGTTTCCCACTACTTGGCGCTTCAGCCGGGATTGCATGAACTCCGCAGCTGACACAGGAAGTGTTCAAAGTACGTAAGAAAGACAACACAATAATGCTAAGTGGTGTGGGGGAACACTAATCGAAGCCACTCGAGAGGCTGAGGAGGCATTCCGGGCCACTCCAGACAACCATGGACACCTAACTGTGCTTGTTAACTTTCGACATTTTAACACGAGCTGGAGTCCCTGGAAGAGAACTCTCCTGTGAGCTTCTGTCTCAGTCAGATTGGCACGTAAGCTTGTCCATGTGACATTGTCTTGATTGCTGATTGGTGAAGGAGGACCCGGCCCTCTGTGAATGGTGCAGTCCCTGGGCAGGAAAGCCTGCGCTGTATACGGCAGCTAACACTGTTTCTCAGTAATCTGTGCGTCTGTCGCATCTCTCGGCCATAGAGTTGAAGCCGAAATAAGCGCTTCTTTCCCCAAATAGCTTTTGCTCATGGTCTTCATCACAGCAACAGAGAACCAGACTAGAACATACACACTTCAGATTGTGGGATAGGAAGACCTCGGATCAAATCTGACCTGTGGTCAGATCGAAGCTAGGAAACATATGTTCTTGCATGTGAGCTGGAAAGAAATTCTGGTTTGTTCATGCTACAGTTGCTATAGTATGTCTTGTGTTGTGTATGTTCAGGGAACATCTGAGTTATTGGCCGAGCTGTGCTATTTTTATTGTCCAAAGCATGTTAGGAAAAGGAAGGCTAAGAAAGCAATCTAGCTTGCGCTGTTACTCTCAACAAGCCATGGGTCTTGATAAAGGGCTGAGTGGACCTTGGAATCCCTGCTTTCTGGTTCACTCAAAGGCTGTCTCTTCAGGTAGTAGCTCCTTTTAGAGGGAATGCCTAGGCCAGCGGTGGCTTCTTTCTAATTCCATGCAAGCACATTACTGTCTCATAGCATGAGGTCAGACCAGTTTTCTGGAGCAGAAATTACTCAGCAGAATAGCAACCAGGGTTAATGGGGGAACATGAAGGTATTTCTATTGATCGTCTCAGAAATAACTGGAAGAGAGGAAGCCAACAGAAAACTCGACTTCTTACTATAGGTGGGATGAGAATTGAAAGTAATTAGAGACCAGGGAAGACCTTTTTTTAGTCCTGGGCTACTGGGTACTTGTCTCATTTAATTCTGAAATCTACGTTAGAATTAGATGCTCTTCATGCTAGTTTTGCAGACAAGGAGTGAGCCTTGTGGTTGATCAGTAAGTGTTCACTGTCATAGTTAATAAAGACGATATAATCCTGCTCTGTCTGACTGAAGAGGCCTTGCTCGTACTTAATCACTGTTCTCGCCTCCACCTGCTTCCACCGAAGTTTCCACGTGTCTGAATTAATGAAGTCCCACATCAGGGGAGATTTCAGTGGCCCCGAAAAGCCTTGGAACGGCCCCAGCTGCTGTGTCAGAATGCTTTTGTACAGGGTGGGGTCCATCCTCCCTTCCTGCCTCACATCTTTCCAGTTCTGAGTAGCGCTGTGTAGGTATCTAAAGCAGCCAAGATTTGTGCTCAGCAGGACCTGGCCCTCCCAGCCCCAAGAAGTCGACTCGTAACTCTACATGGGAAAGGGCATGTCCTCACTAATGAAATTTCTCCTCTGGAGCTGCAGTCTCCCTCTGGGGCTGTACTCAAGTTCATCTTGGGATCACCCTCCCGTAGGTTATTTTAAGGCGATATTAATGTTTTATGACTTATTTCCTCGTTTTCTGCTAGAATAAAATAAAAGGGGGGAAGCCACAGCCTGGGCATCCCACCTTCTACTCTGCAAACAACTGATGTGCAGCTTAGGCAAGTGTAGTTTACTGGGAGCAGGGAAGAGAAATTCAAGAAACAAGACGTTATTTCTGTTGGACTAATATCAGTGTCATAATCGCTCACTCCTGCCCTCCTGTCTCTTTTGCCACACACACACACACACACACACACACACACATTCACACACACACACACACACACACACACACACATGCACACAGTCACTGCAGAACTTCACTGTGACCAGAACTTCCTGTAGAACTACAACATTTATCTAGAGGGAAAATAAGTAATCCCTGTTGGATTTCTACCTCATAGCAGTTACTGTGAAGTTACTTCAGAGATACACTCATGGATTCACTTGCTCTCTTGGAAGTCTTTGGGAACCTCTTCCAGCTTCAAATGTGCCCTCGCACACATATGTGCCCATGATCTGAAGCTTCTAGAATCAAGGCACACTACTGCATGAGTGTGATGTATAGCAATGAGGAATTCTACACTGGCCAAGCCATATTATATTTCTTATTTCTATGCTGAGAATATATATATATATATATATATATATATATATATATATATATATATATATATATATAATTGAATTAATCCATTTATTTATTTATTCCTCTAAACAAAATCTAGTGGTGCCTAGAAAGCAGTACTAATAATTATGCTCATTAGATAAGGGGCAGCATACTCCCAGTGGAGGTCATAACTAAAAGAAAGAGGGTCAAGCTATAAAATGGCTAAGGTATAAAAAAAGGGGAGGGAGACATAAGGTCTTAACATCTCCCTGTGTGAGGCTTCCCTGGGAGTTCAGTTCTAACCTGGCCACTCCCTAAGCAAGACCTGAGAGCACTTCTTACCCCTCCTGTGATTTAAGACATGGAAGCAGTTGTTTTATTGAGCACCTTATACAATTGTCCTAACATCCAAACCGACGTAAGGAAGAAAATGTAGTAATTGTATCACAAAAAAATCTTCAAGACCCATTCAGAAGCAGAGAGGACAGAGTCAAGTAGATACACATAACAGAAGTTATGAGGGTAATGATGCTTTATATTAAAATATAGATTTGAGGGGGCTGGAAAAATGACTCAGTGGTTAAGAGCACTGACTGCTCTTACAAAGGTCCTGAGTTCAATTCCCAGAAACCATGTGGTGGCTCACAAACCATGTGGAATGGAATCTGATGGCTTCTGGTGTGTCTGAAGAGAGTGACAATGTAATCTCACATACATAACATAAATAAACGTTTAAAAATGGAGTTAAGATTTAACGTCATTCATACCTGTATATTAGAAAACTATGTGTACATCCACAGACTTATATCTTCTTTAATATATTTTCATTACTTCTGTTATTTTTTGATTACAGTATTATTACTCTATTCCTCCCCTTTCATCTGCCGAGCCCTTCCATATACCTGTTCTTATTTTCTTTCAAATTTATTGCTTTCTTCATTAATTGTAGAGATAGATAGATAGATGGACAGACAGACAGACAGACAGACAGACAGACAGATAGATAGATAGATAATTTCTGAGTACATAAGTAAAAGCTGCTCAGTTATGTAATGTTACATGTATATTCTCAGGACAGCCATTTGATACGGGATAATCAGCCGGTGTGCTCCTCTCTAGGGAGAACTCTTTATTCCATCCTTGTGAAGCCTTAGTTGCCTACAGGTCGTTGTGTAAGGCAAAGGCCTTCTGGATGTTCCTCCATCCATTTTGGCCTGCTTGTTCTATTGTTGTCCTTTTCAGCTCATATCTAGGCAGCCATGTTGGTGAAACTTTATGGGCGTAGCTTCAGACATTACTAAAAGGCACCTTAAGGCCAGTGAAGTTGTCGGACGTGGAAAGCTGCATGTTTCTAAACCATCTTTATCCCTAACTATATCCTAATGGTTCCTCATATCCACAGATGAGTCCTCGCCCTTCACCACAAGACTTCTCCTTGCGACAGATGGGACTATTACTGAAACTACAACTGATCAAAATACAAAGTTATTAAGCTTAGTTGTGATGGTTTGAATAGATGTGGTCCCCATAGAGTCACAGATTGAATGTTTGGCCATAGGGAGTGGCACTATTAGAATGTATGGCCTTGTTGGAGTAGGTGTCTCACTGAGGAGTGTGCTTTGAGGTCTCCTATGCCCAAGCTATACTCAGTATGACACACAGTCTCTCCTTGCTTCCTGTGGATCAAGATGTAGAACTCTCAACTTCATCTCTAGCATCATGTCTGCCTGCATGCTGCCAGGCTTCCTGCCATGATGATAATGAACTAAGCCTCTGAAACTTTAACTCAGGCCCAGTAATTTGTTTTTCTCTTTATAAGAGTTGCTGTGCTCATGTTGTCTCTTCACAGCAAAACTACCCTAAAACCCTAATCCCAAAGGATATAGCTACAATTCAACTCCTGCATCCAAGGTTTAAAAATTACTTTGGAAGAAGAGATCAGAAACACTAAGTAAGCCATAGAAATACTAAGTTTTCTGTGAGCCTTAATATTAAGTGCTTAAAGGACTTAAAACAGTTAAATATTAACTGCTTAAATAAAATCTACTTCTTTATTTCTTTATGTCATATTAGAAAAAAAGATGGAAATGGTTACTGTTGTTAATTTGACAGACATTAGAATCATTAGGGAAGAAAGTCTGTATGAGAGACTCTCTAGATATGGTTGTCATTTTAGCATGTCCTTGGGAGATTATCTTGATTACATTCATTGATCTGAGATTTGCCCACCATGAGTGCAACCATTCCCTAGGAAAAGAATCCTGGCCTGTGTATGAGTAGAGAATGGAACTAGCATAGATGTTATTCTCGTTGCTTTTCTGTTGCTGTGAATACAGTCTGATGAATTCAATTTAAGTTATTTAGACTACTGTTCTAGAGAGATCAGCTCAATCATGGCAGAGAAAGCATGGCAACCGGAGCAGAAATCTGAGTAATTAAATTTTAATATGCATGTAGAAAGTAGAAAAAAACATGTAGTGCAAGACTGCAACATCAAAACCTATACCCAAATGGCATACTTCCTCAACAAAATTCTACCTCTTAAATGTTTCATAACCTCCACAAACAGCACCATCTGAAGAAAAAAATTTCTGGTTTCTCTGGAGATTTAGTTGTGTTGGTAGGGGAAACTTGGTCCACTCTCAAACAACATTCTTGAATCAGCAATTGGCCTGCTGCTTTTCTGGAAACTGTCTTATAAGGGGATGGTTTTACTGAAGCAGATGCATGGCAGATGTTCTGCAAAGAACAGACACGTGGTGTTTTTCTAGAAGCAGCCTGGGAAAAGGGCATATGATATTTTGTTAAAATGGATGCTTGAGAGAACATGAGATATTTGGAAATGATATAAATATAACCCAAGAGACAGTGGATGATGCTATGTGGTATTGGTTCACCTTACAACTCTCTGTAGGTCATCATTTAGTGAGGTTTCCTAGACACCTTAAGTTATTTGGTTGTTCTGGCAGCTTCTTGCTGCTTCGGAAGACTCAGGACAATTGGCAGAGACTTGCGGTTTCTTCTAGATCAAACTACCATTGCTGATTCAAGAATGATGTTTGAGCATAGATCAAGGTTACCCCTGTTGATGTATGAATGGAAATGCTGACATCCTGCCAAAGCAGACTGAATTCTCTCCAAAGAACTATTTCTAAGCAGGTTCACAATCTCCTTTGCCCTATTAACCTTTCCACCATCTCTAGTGGGTGGTGAGGGTAGAAAGGAGTTTAAAACACTTAAGCACATTTATTAAAGTAAGGTTTTGAAAAAATACAATCCTACAGCCACCACCAACAAAGGAAGTTTCAAATATGTAAGCCTATGTGGGACATTTCTCATTTAAGCCACAATAGGTACATTTGTCACTCTGCTTTCTAAAGTGCATTCATTGTGACCAGATGGTTCACACTGCTGCTGTCTTTACTGCCCCACTAAGATGAAATGTATCTTGAACTGTGAGCCAAAATAAATCATTTTCCCCTTATGTCTCTTTTGTCAGTGTATTTTATTACAGCAGCAGAAAAGGAACCAAAACAAAGTTTTAGTGCATGAGGACTGGTTTTTCTCAGTTCTCGGTACCCAAAGCCTCATTTTTATGTTAATAACTGTCAAATGACAACTTCGTGGCAACTGCAATAATTATTATTTTGTTAGCTGTTCATATCCCACATCCTGTGGTGTGTGTACTATCAGGAACCCATTTAAAGAGTAAGGAAATAGGAACCAACCTAAATAATTCGGGTGGAGGAGTCGTCAGTGTAGATGTAAGCAGAACAATTTGATGCTATCCTTCAAGTTTCTGAATCTCAGTCCTAGGCATTTGGAGGCTCTGTTTCTCTGTTCAGTGGTAGCTTGAATCCATGGTAAAGTGTCAGAGCACGCTGCGGGGAAAGAACTGGTATTTGAGTGTCTCTAGAGGGATCACAATCTGTGTCTATCTGTTCAGAGGGAACTATTACTTCTCAAAACTGCAATTTCCTTTGTAATAGCCTCATATCAAAATATTACTCATCTTCCTATGAACCAAAATGATAAAATGATCAGTCCTAGATGATCACAAACAATTTGTAAGTTCCTACTGAGGCATTATAATGTTCAATAATAAACTGAAACTATTACCCCGTTGTTTTTGTTCTTGGATTAGAGACAAAGCAACTCAGCATCTTACCAAACTGCACAATGACCTCAGGAGCGTCCCTGAGCAAATGTGTTTCTCCATTCAGTCATCATTTCTGAGAGATGTTTCTGAGACATTCCTAGTGTTCACTGGAGATGTTTGCAGTGAAGGAAACAGACTCCCCTCATTCTAGGAATTCTCTATTTGAAGATAAGGAGTTTACACAAGCAACAACAAAAAAAATGTCTCAGATGTTCATGTGTTAGGAATGCAAGACTGATTAAAAGACAGAAGGGAATGTTGCTGGCACTAATTTAGATAGCAAAGCCTAGGAAGACTTCTCAAGTAGGTAAAGTTGGAGGTCAGCTGTGCTAACAGTGTTGTCTTGGAGACCAGCTTCCTAACATCAGAAAGAGCAGGACCAAAAGTCTTGAACTTGTACCTGGAGTTCTGCAAGGTGGAAAAAGTCAGAGAAGTCCGTTGCCAGTCCTTGCTGGGTAGCCTCAGCAGTCCTAGTGTGGTTCTGAAAATGTGGAAGTTCCTGAAGAGATATTGCTCCTCCTTAGTCAACAGTGGAGGCTAGTAGTTCCTTGTTCTGATGGAAAAAACAAATGAATCATTCCCAGCAGGAGAAAATAGAGTAGCTCGGCACTGACAGGGCAGGCCAAGCCAGCAAAAGGCAAGAACCTGCATCTGGCCTGCCATGGTCCCTGTATCCGGGCTGTCAAAGTTCCTTCATCTGGGCTGCCATGACCCTGCATCTAGGCAATTATATCCCTGCATCTGGGCTGCTGTGACCCCTGCATCTGAACTTCCATGAGTCCTGCATCTGGGCTGACAGCAGATCATGCTGTTCACATTTGGGGTGGACCTCCCCACAGCAGTTAAGGTAATTAACACAATTTCTCAAGTGAGGCTTCCTATTCCGGTGATTCTAATGTCTGGCAAATGATATTTAAAACAAGCATTCACATAGCTGTGTTTCTACTGATGTCACCAGGAAACAAATGGAGACTAATGTTTAGGCAGAAGACACCCTAAGTTACTCAAAGAATTCCAAACTCTTGCCTTCCTTATATGATCAGCAAAGAGATGCAGCCCTGTGGAATAGGTCATCTTCACGGGGTTTAATTTGCTGGAGGTGAGAGTGAGAAGCAATGAGAAACCAGGAAAGAGTTAGGACAAGGAAGAGCATTAAGATGAACTCGAGTTAAAAGGCTCACAGAAAATTAGCTAGAAAACAATTAACTTTTAGACCTATTAAGTGTCAGATAATTAGTATGACAAACCTGCGTTGTTTTCCACTAGGACAACCACCAAGACTAGAAAATGAGGTTCAAATATGCTCAATAACTGCCCTAGGCATGAGATCGACAAGTGGCAAAGCAGATATTGAAGCCCAGGCGTTTTCTTCTTTCTCCAAAACGGTGCTTTTTTACAGGTGATGTTGGCACAGTGACAGTAAGGAGATTGTCCTAAATAAATGTGGAAATAAATCTTGGACTATTCATTACCCAAGTTTTATAAGAAAGCTATCATTCCCCTAGAAGCATTGAGCTGTAGTGGGGGAAATCTCAGAATGCACATAAGGAAACAGCATTCTAGTTTATGGTATTCTTACCTGCTGGATTGGAGGAGTGGATATCAAGGGGTAAGAAAAATTGACACACACACACACACATATACACACACATGCACACACACATATACATACACACATACAAAAACACATACATACATGCCACACACACACATGCATACACACATGCACACACAGGCACACACACATACAAATGCCACACACACATGCACACACACATGCACACATACATGCACACAGATGCATACACATACATAAACACACACATAAACACATGCACACACACACACACACACATGCATGCATGAACGTGCACATGCATAAACCCCTGTCTAACAGCTAAAATAATAAAAAGAAACAGAAATCTCACTGGGAAAAAAGATCATTCAATGTGTGTCTTATTTCACTTGAAATATTTATTATTAGGTTTAATAAATTCTTACTTGATCTCCATCTGGTTCAGAACTCTACAGAAAACCCAAATTTTACATTTTTTAAAAATAGCTGCCTAAGTCTACCTCCATGAAAATAATAGTCCCAGGAGGATATATTCTTTCACAGCTTCATTCTACAAGTATTTATTGAGCATACATTATGTGTCATGCTCTATGGTAATTAGGCAAAGGGATCCCTAATTACTGTTGGTGTTCTTTCTAATCATATAATATCACTATGGTTTCTTATAACAAACAACTGGTAGAAAATACCTCAATTAAATGATGCATAAAATGTGCTGCATTTGGTACTAAAAGCTGACACGACATAATATAGACAACGTGCAGGTCCCTGTCTTTATTTTTCAGTAGCCTTATGTCCTGTTTCTATTCTCTTGTATCTGGTTATTATTAAACAGAGGTTTTTCAGCACACCATGGTGAATAAATTTCCACTGGCTAGATGTCAATTGCAGCGACTATTTTTATGTGTGGTTGGTCCATATTTTTGTGGAATTTGCTTGGTGTTTCATGGTGTGTTCTAAAATGCAGACAGGCTTTAGTGTGGAGAGATGAGACTCCTATGAATGTCCAGTCTTGCCCATCTGGCTCAGCCTCTCCTGGAACTGCCAGTATCCCCAGAATTAACATTTGGAGGCCCTCCAAGGGAACGTTCTCTGTGGCAAGTTCCCAAGTGAGCATCAACTCATGCTGTGGGAATTATATAGGACAGAAGAGAACATGGATTTATCTCTAACTGTTAAGCCAGGGTGTGCTTCCTTTCCAGAGCTCAGTGCATCAGAAACACTAATCCTGGCTGCCTGAGGTGGATTAAATGGAGACACAGTGGCCTGGCTGCCAAACTATGGGATACATTAGTCAAAGACTTCCCTGGGGCTGAGAGATGCGAAGAACTTTGTAACAACAACAAACAGCAACCCCTCAGAGCTGGGGCTGAGCTGTAATATATTAAGATGAAATTGCAGGGTTGAATTTTAGAACAGGAAGACACCCATTTCAACTTATGCTCTGCCACCCAGGAAAGTGGGTGCTTCAGTTGAGAGCATTTCACTGCGAAAGTGAAAAACCAAGCCTAGATCTCACATCTGAAATCCCAGAAGCAGCTGTCCACTGAAAGATGTTTTAGGCACCCCTCTAGAGTTGTGTTTTCAACACCTGCATTCTCCATCATGATTACAGATGATTTGTGTTAGTCTGGTTTATGATACTGTAAAGAACACCTCATGTAAGTCAAGCTCAGAGAAGGAGACGCTAATGTGGGCCCACAGTTTCATGGTTTCAGCAAAATTGTTGCTCGGCCCTTTGTATCAGGCCTGTATCAGCACGGTGTGTCATGGATCGGACATGTGAAGGAAGAGGATTGTTTACTTCATAATAACTAAGAGCAAGAGGTGGAGAGGAGAAACAGAGAGCTCAGTGTTACATGCTGGTTACAAAGACTTTAACATGTTAAAGACTTTAACACTTGAGGGTCTCTATTTATTCATTCTATATCATTATCTTTGTCTCTGTCTTCTTGTGTCTCTCTCTGTCTCTCTGTCTCTCTCTCTCTCTCTCTTCCTCCTTTTTTTTTTTTTTTTTTTTTTTTAGTACTGGGGATTGAGCCTAGAGTCTCACACATACTAAGCAAGTGCTAGACCAAAGAGCTTTATCTCTAGCCCTTTTAGTTTTAGGGTCTCTCATTAAGTTGCCCAGATAGGCCCTGGACTTGCATTCTTCCTTTCTTAATCTCGTGAGCTGTTGTATTATAAATTTTGGCCACCAAAGCCTGCTCTGTTTCATTTCTGAAGTAATCTCAATCTTATAAAGAAATTGTGCATCTATGTTTTCTATCAAAATATCTATGACTGGGTAGTTCATTAAGAAAGGCTATTTGATTTAGATCACAGTTATAGAAGCCCATAAGCATGATGCTAGAATCTCCTGATAACCACCTCACTGTGTTCAACTCATAACAGAAAAACCTAAATGTTAAGTGAGATGCACCTGTAAGGTCATGGGAAGCATAGAGTTTAGTTAGCAAAACCCATTTCTATAGAAACCAACTCAAGTCCTATAAAAGTAAGACATCAGTCTTTCAAGAACAGCACCAATCCCTCTTAAAGTACCAGTATTTCTCAATCTTGTTACCTTAAAAATCAAATATCTGTATAAGGAAAGAACCTCTCTAAGTGACCACAGAGCCACACAAAGAAGTGTTTCCCCTGAAACATTTGATAGTGCCCTACTGATGATCTCTCACAGCCTAAACACTATGCTACACATATTGGTCAACATCCTCTTAAGAAGCAGAATCAATAGAATATGTACTATAGCCACAGGGACATATATTAGATACCATGAGATATCAGGCATATCAGATATTTATATTGTGATTCATAGCAGAAACAAAATTGTAGTTATAAAGTAGCAATGAAATGTTTTATGGTTGGGGGTCATCACAACATGAGAACTGTATTAAAGGGCCACAACATTAGGAAAGTTGTGTGTGTGTGTGTGTGTGTGTGTGTGTGTGTGTGTGTGTGTGTGTGTATGCATATATATGTACAATCAAAACCCTTTAGCTTCACCGTTCATGAGTCTAGATGCATCAGTACTCTTTGGAAATCTAAAGAAAGACTGTGTTACTGGAGGATGCCAGTACCAATTACAGACACATCATCTCAAGAAGAAGCAAAGGTGACCAGACACACACTTCCAAAGTCTTTATATTGATGTCACCCTTTGATGGTGCCCATCTTCAAGTTGGGTCATCCTCCTTCATTTATCTTCTCTGGAAACACCCTCACAACATGCTAGAGGTGTATCTCCTAGATGATTTTTAAGTTGTCAAGTTCACAGTCAAGACTAATCATCACAGAGTATATACCTCATAAATAAAGACAATGACTTTATGTATTTTAAAAATGCATCCCCCATATTATCTGATACAATAAATGACATTGGTACAGTTCTCCCATCTAACTTATAAATCCCTTTTATTTCTTCAGTTGTATAAAGATTTCTATCATAGCAGAAGACCCCAGTCCAGAATTGCACAATGCTTTTTGTTACCTCAGAACCATTCCATGTGACTGGATCCTCCATGTTTTCTTGGCTTCCATGGCCTTGGTGGTTTTGAAGATTACAAGAAAGTTTTGATCCCGTGTTTTATTTTAGGTTCTGTACAACCTTCCTCCATGCCTAGAGCCTGGCTCTTACATCTTCAACAACCTTGCAGAAATGCCACTGTGTGTAATTGATTGCATCTCTTCATGCACACATGACTTAGCACATCTCAAATTCTGCTAAAATGAATACTAGACAAGACTATTTCCCTCTGATATCTCCATTGAATGGTTGCTCTTTCACTCTTTCAAATAATAAGTATATAGAAGAAAAAACTTCTCTGTGTGGCATTTCCAGAGCTTAGAGATGTTTTTCTTCATGAAAATATTTGATTTCTAAGGCAATAGTACTAAGAGATTCTGGTATATTAAGAGTGATTGGTGAATGTTTTGGTTTTGTTGTTTTTAAAAGATTGACACCTTTTTTCATAGAATGATTTAAAGTTCCATATAAGTGGATTTTGCTAAGCAAGAGTCTTATTTCCTTTGCCCTTGAACATGTACCTCACATAACTTATAGTATTTCTTGCTGTGAGGTGAACACAGCAAGAGGCTTACCAGAACCTAAATCTTCCTGTTCCTCATGTAGCTTTTCGATTTTATTCATCTATTTGGTGTGGATCTTAACTTGCTTTACTAAAGAAGAATCTTATTGTTCTTGCTGATTACCTGAGTTCCCCAATTAGCCCCAAAAGTGACCAATAAGAGCTCCTACCAGATGGAGTCTGTGTGCTTAGCATACTTTCATCACTGAATATTATACTGTTTTCTGAAACAGGGTTGTGAAGGCTCATCTTTGAACAGACCAGCCCATGAAGGATCTGGCAAGCGTTTTAGATACTTGCTGTGTTCATTACAACTGGTTTGTAACTGAACTTCAGCATTATCAATGTACACAGTGTGTAGATCTAACACACACACACACACACACAAACACACACACACACACACACACACACACACACACACACCCACAAAGGGCAGGGGAGGAGAGAGAGCTTTTATTTCTCTGCACACATGGAGAACAGGATTCACTCATGAACTTTGGTAACTTCAGTTCTAATGAAATACAAAGGCCATTATGATTTTCGCACTTTAGTAAGTGACAGAAAAAAAGAATTAAAACAAAACCATAAAAATCTCCCTTACTCTATTCCTCTCCTGTTTGCTTTAACTCTCTCCACCTTCATGACACAATTGCTATCTCTGCATAAGCCCTCGATGTCCTCCTACCGTGCTTGGGCTTTGTTTCCCCTACTCTACAACATGTTCCTGTAGAACAGATCTCTTCACTCCACTTAGGCCCAAACACCACACACAGAAACACAACTCACCTACAATGATTACTATTTGGAAGAACCATATAGGTTCCCTGTCACTATGCCATGAGTACACTCATCATTTCTATCCTGGAGCCACTGTGTAGAATTCAGGAGGGAAAGAGAAGGATAAAGACAAGTCAAAGAGAAACAAACCTCTTTTACCCACACAGCCAGTGCCCCCACAGCTTCCATGGTCCACCATCACTCTCTTCTCACATAGGAAATGGCATGAATAACATTCAGTTGAGGGTATTGATTACACAGCATCACTGGCTCTGACACACTTCAGACCGGGATTATAACCTATTCATCTTTTAGGCCTGGGATCCTGCATAATTATTACCATGGAGAGGAGCCCAATATGTCTTTATTCAACAAGAAAATGAAAGTTCTCCCAAATAACTGAATGAACAATTACATACTATATATTATATTATAGTCATCCAATAGGTACATTGTCCTAGAGCTTCTTAAAACATAAAATTCTTTCTAGCATCAAATGCATAATATTTAATAGGAGCAATCTATAGTTTATTCCTCTAATCAAGAATCACAAACTCACCTCCAGCTAAGGCTCAAAGCTGGGTCAAAGCAATCTCACAAACCAGATAAACATCCTACACTACATAGTGGAACTTGATTTATTATGAAACCATAATGAGATATTAAACTCTATTAATCATGGATAAGTCTTAAATGTATTTGGTAAGTTAAAGAAGCTCATCAGAAAAGACTGTACTGTATAAATCATGATGCTCTTGAGTTGGTAAAACTATAGGAAAAGAGAAATATCATGGATTTCCAGGGACTGGAAGGGGAATAAGTATGTAGTACTTAGAGCAGTCTAACTATTCTGTACAATAAAGATGGATGCAGCCCAGAGACTTGTTGAAATTCACAGACTGTACAATCCACAATATGTATAATGCACCATAAAATTACACATTTGTCAGAACTCATGGAGGGCAAGACACTTATACCGTGTATATAGAATAAACAATGCATGGAATATATAATTGTACTGTAAATTATGGCTTTGATAGACAATTGCACATTATGTAACTCCACAGTAAGATTCTATTGCTGAGATAGAACAAACTTGAGTCATAAGACATGGAGAAATCAAACCAATACTTACCAGGAATCCTCATCCCCACAGGCAAGCTTCCATCCCATCATGTAGGAAGATGCTGGGCACACTGAAAGGAGTGGAAAATAACCGTCAGTCTTACCCAGATGTGAATTCTCCAAACTACAATAACAACCAACCAGCTAGTATGCCTGTTAGTCCCAAAGTGCCATGAAGAGTGTAACCAACTAGTTTCTAAGAGGATCAAGGTCTGTCTCACAATTTGAAACCCATATCTAGTACCGTTATTAGGGGTCAATGACCTATAGATAGACAGCTAATAGGCTCTAGGGAAGAACCTTCTACTATTATTCTGTTATACAGTCATAAGACTAACTCCTAGTGGCTTATTCTTATACCCATAGTGCAATGTACCTGTCAGCTTTCATCTGAAGAGCTTCTATTGGCAGAACATGTTGATTAACATAGAAACCTACGACTGCTCAAGATGCACATAATAAGAGACTGCTAAATGCTTAGTAGTAAATGGGGGATTTATATCACATGCCCTTCTCATGTTTACATACTCCAAAGTGTGCCCTTCTCATGTTTACACACTCCAAAGCCCAAAGATCAATGTGGAAGACAGGACAGAATGATTTGTAAGAGGATGACTTCAAGTCTGTTTTTAGACCCAGCAGAACATTTGCACATATGAACTCACAGAAGCTGTGACAACGGGCACAAAACAGGTACAAGTTTAAAGCTACAAATTCCAAATAAAGGCAAAGCTGACCAGAGGCCATGGGGAGATTCTTGCCTTTAGAGAAACAGGCAGGTTCAAAGTACCACAGTTCGAGAATGTACTTTTAAAAAAACTGGACTCAGAGTGACTCCAATCTAAATGCCACCTTTTTAGTGACACAATGTGAATCACCCCATTTAACATTTTAGTCCCAACCCATATCACTATCCCCTTGATCAAGATTTTTATGCTATGTTTATCTACAGAATATATCCAGCATAATTTATAATATCCAACAGGGTAAATTGATAAGATTGTTTACTGTCTCTGTTCCCTTTTAAGAACATAAGCATCATAAGAAAAGACATGTAATTATATATACCGCAACACTGCCTTCCACATAGTGAACACACAGCAGACACTGTTGAGAGATTGGATAAACACATGCATACATCGGCATGCTCCCAAGAAGGTGATACACACAACATAAAATAGAGACACTCTCAAGTACCTAGGGATAAAAATATTCTCAATTAAACATGTACCCATACACCTGCAGAGATATAATCATGAAGGGGTTTCTGTGACTAGTAAATAACAGATATTCTCAATGAAATTTCACAAGAAAAAAAAAACCTTTTATAGTACTAAAAACAATTGTATGTGGGGCAAGAGATGGGTAACCAAAGAGATTGCTGCAAATATGAAGACTGCAAAGTCATGGCATGATAAAAAAAAGACCACAATACATTTATTGCATATGTTGTCTAGAGTAGTCATTAGAATAGCATGTGAGAACCATTAAATACTGTTATTTAATAAATATTCTATTTATCAAATCAGGAAATTTACTTCAAGCAACAAGTATGTCTAGTAACAAAGTTAGCAATGTGTCTGATTTCAAAGACTTGTATTTGTTCTACCATAAAAATAAAAAACATTAAAAAGCCAGTAAAGACTAAGAAATTCTTCCACACTGGACACTGTACTCATCACACCACAGTAATAATATAAAGGTGTTAAAAAAACGTTTGCCCTTTTTTTTTCCAGACTGGAGACTCTGGGAAGAAGTTGATATAAGTTCTTCAGAATTACATCTATTATGTCTTAAAACTTTGGCAGAAACAAATGTCCTATGGACTCTCACCTCCCCACACACAACAACCACAGTATCACACAGCCACTTGGGAAACAAAGCTCCTGCCAGATGGAACAGCCTGGAGTTTTGCAGTAGCTTGGTGAAGTTTTAGGAAATGCGAATTAGCAAAAGATAGGTTTCCACAAGGCAAGTGCAAAGACATAATCATTTAGCAAATTAATGCAGTAGTTTGAGCAGATGCCATGTGGAAGTTACCAGAGAAAACATCGGCTCTTTAAGCCAAATGGTATTTTGTGAGCATGAAGAGAATGTGATTATAAGATTTTTCACCATAAAAACAAAGCATTTTACATAAACACTCAGCTAGAAGGAGAAAAGGGCACATTGCTGGGGATATTCTATCAAACATGCCTTTTGCTAATTAATAACATGTTGGTCATCTTAAAATAACAAGTGGCCAGTAGTGATTCTATTGGGATTTGATGTATTATTTACTGTTGTGTTTGTATGGGAAAAGAGATTTTTTTCCATTCACTCTTTTTAGAAGAATAGTTCCTGGGGTCCTAGAAGCAACAGGAAATACCTCCTCTGTCATAGTCTAAGGCTCCCAAACCTGGAGAGTAGAACCCAAAGGTTGAGCAATAAATGGAGAATCTGAATGGTGCTGAATGCCAATCTTCCAAACAAAATTTACATTGTAAAAGTCAACAACTGCCTTGAGCCTAAAGAGATGACTTGGACAGTAAAGTATTTGAAGTATAAACATGAGGATCTAGTTTGATTCAAGCATTGCACATAAAATGCTGTGCATGGTGGAGCACAGTTGCCATTCTATGGCCAAGAATAGAGAAGCAGTCAGCTCCCCGGTGCTCCCTGGCCAGCCATTCCACATAAACTAGTGAGCTCCAGGTGGTAGTGAGGTACCCTGCCTTAAACCTGACAAAGAATACCTGAGTTGACCTCTGACCTACATGTGTGTGCTCACATATACACATATAAGCCCCCACAGAAATACTTAGCTAGTTGTACAAGACACTTTGGTGTTCAAATAAGCCATCTTGCTTTTTATCTATACACTGGGGTATATGGGCTGTAAATCATGGGGTGGTAAAGAGGAAGACTACAGGAGTTCACAAAGAACTACATCATGAATTAGCTTACGGGACTCAATAATTCAATAACTGTTAAGTAGACCTAATCCATCTTTGTTACCCAGGGTCCCAGTGTGAGACCTAACAAGTTGTTTAACCAATGTCTAGTGAACAAAAAGTAACTGGTCTCGTTGATCAACACAGTTGTGATGATTCTTTTCCTTTGGGGTAAAGCTCAGACACTCAGAGATAAAGACCAATGAATATGATAATAAATCCTCTTTAACTTCCTTGCAGAGGTAAGGATGGCTCTTCCTGATGTATTAGGAGATGATTCTTACAAATAGTTTCACTTGTCTGGCATGCAAACTGACCTAAGTAAATCAGGTTTTGATTTCTTCTTCTATATACCGAGCTTATCTGAGAATGTGTTTGTGTGTGGTGACATTTTTCCATATGGGAAATAGAGGCACAGAGAGAGGTGAAATTCCTCCAGATGAACAGTAAAAGCAACCTTTGAGAAGCACCCAGTCGCTGCTCCACCCAGCCCACATGCTCTGAGGAACAGAAGGAATCAATGTTCCTACTCTATTGCAATATTTTACCTGCAGCCATCTCTGCCACTGCCCTTCTGAGCGGCATGCACATATGTATGTCTTCCCTCTTATAAAAAGTTCTTCTTCAACTCTTTCAGTTAGAAACAGAAAGGAACTAGAGTCAACTCTAAATTGGACGTGCCAAGGTACTAAAGGCAATGTTGAGCACAGAAATATTGGACTGATTAGAAGCCAACAAATCAACTTTGAAGTTTGCGTTTTGCTAGTCAATCTGCAAGTCGATTGTGACAAAGTTGTAAACTAAATTTACTGTAATTTATTGTCTTGGTTACTTTTTTTATATTGCCTTGAGAAAATACCTTTTAAAAATCGTCCTAAGGAAGAAAGGGTTTGTTCTGGCACCGTGTGAAAATTCCATCCATCATTTGAGGAAAGCCATAGCCTAAGATGCTTCGGTTGTGGTCACACTACATCCACAGTCAGGAAGCAAAATGCAGTAAATATTCATGTTCAGCTTCCTCTTTTATAGAGTCTAGGATGCTAGCCCATCCAGTGGTGCCAGCCACACTTGAGAGGAATCTTCCAGCCTCAGTAAACCTAAACTAGAACATCCCTCACAGACCTGCCCACAGATTTCTTCCCAAGATGATGCTAGACCCTGTGAAACTGACAGTATATGCTGGCATACTGATCAATCAGAAAAGTGATAGGTCTTGGGTGTTCCTTAAATGCTTCTTGAATAAGTGAATCCAGCACAGTGCAGACTTGAAGATCAAGCATCAGTGGTAAAAAAAAAAAAAAAAAAAAAAAAAAAAAATGCCTTCAACCCTTTGCTCTCCTGGCATAGCTCTACCCCTGCTTGCTGACCCTTCTCTTTCCCCTGGGTGCATTTACCCCCACTGCTGTTCTCTTCCTCCAGGACTAGATGTGGCATGTGTAATGTGGCCATAAGCAGGCATCTTCAAACACGAGCCTGCATGGACAAGATATGTGGATCTCCATCTCATGCCAGACTCCTACCCTCGAAATTAAACTCCAGAGCATTACAAGTCCAAGCATTCCATCTATTGGGTTCCCAGTTCCTTGTCAGATCTTTCCTGAACTGCCACATGATCCCTTGTCCTCAGCCATCAGCTTCACCTTGCTCAAATGTTTTCTTCCCAGGCCACCTAACCCAAGCTCAGCAGTATGGACTATCCCCTTTCAGACCTTGACTTTTCCTTTTCCAACACTGCTGCCTGTAAATGAAGTAATTCCTTTTCATGACATTACATAAACAGTGTCTTAATCAATCTGCCTTGTTAAGCACCAGAAACTTAAATAGCTCGGGGACATGTGTCCCATGTATTATCATATTGCACATTCAGTCTTTACTTATGCCAGACTCTGTTCTCTATATCCAGTAGATACTTATATGGGGAAATTCCAAATCTCCTCCTATAGCCTGGGTCAGACACCCTTATCCATACAGTCCTGTGCTATGCATTTCCATCACTCAGTTTGCCATTGTGTTCAGGAAAATAGACTATTAGCAATTCCTACTTCCAGAGAATCTGCTATGAGAAAATAATAGTTCATGTACTTGTTGCCTTTTTCAACTTGACACAAGCTCAGACATACTTAGAAAGAAGGAATTTTAATTGGTGCAGTGCCTCCTTTGGATGAGCTTTGCAAACAAATCAGTGGTGATTTTTTATGGCTGTTGATTGATATGGGGGGTGTTCTATAGGAGGGCTACCCCTGTAAGTAGTCCTGGGCTGATTAAGAAAGCAGGCTGAGTAAGCCATGACCTGAAGACTAGTAAGCAGCATCCCTCCATGGCTTCTGCTTCAGTTCCTGTCTCCGAGTTCCTAGAGTGAGTTTCTGCCCTGAATTCTTTCAGTCATGAGTGTGATTTGGGGGTTATAAGCTTTTCCTCCCCAAGTTGCCTGCATTTGTGGTGTTTCACATCACATCGAGAGAACCCCGAACTAAGGCAGATTATAGGTGACTTAGTTCTGAGTACCCAGCTGTAACATCGGTACCTTCCATAGAGTGAAACCCAAATAAGTACATGTCGAATAAAACTAAGAGTTGGTGTTTGCTGATAATTGAATCAATTAGCATCTCTCACAATCTATTCAGAGTGCAATCAATTATTCCATTTCTTCAACTCCCCAGGTAGAGAAGCTTGACCCACTAAATGCCATCCTGAGGCACAATGGCTTCACTGATATTGCCAGGCAGGGTCACAGATGAGAAAAGTTCTACCTCCTTCAGCTGCAAAGGTTATAAGGTTCATGAAATGACATGAGACTCCCAGCCAGTTGCCCTCCATCCTTTAGAATCACTGAATCTGCCATTATAGTTACACTGCCTAATTAAGCATCCTTTGAATAATAGTATCACAGACCACAAGAACAAGTTGGCCACAGGTAGAATCCCATTAACCCCACCAGAATTTCTATCTTTCTGCCTTTTCCCCTGTGCAGAAATAAAGTTGCCAATTTTGTTGATGTAAGCATATTCTCCAACAACCTGAAACTGCTCCAAGTTCCACCAGCTACATGAGAGGGAAAGAGATGAAATGTAGTTTGGGAAAGTAAATTCTTGATTACGTTGGAATTAAAGGGTATATGCTTTGCTGCATTTTCAAAAATTGCAGATAAGAGGCACAGTAGTGTTTGACTCCTGTGTCAAACAGAGCTGGTAATTTACTGGGGAAAATAAACAGATGGAATAAAATGGGAAAGCAATATCTCTACTTGGTAACTCCTTGAGGGTCATCATGAAGAAGTAATAATTATAGCAACAGAGTAGGCATCCTCTTACCTCTTAGAAAATGTTATGGGTCAATTGTTTACTGCTCATTTTTTGTGGAAGACAAGTTTAAATATAGTAATGCTTTACAGCCTGGTGGGAAGCATTACATATGGAAGCTGACCTAGCTGCTACTCATAAGAAGGCCACAAACAGGTGCTCAAGAAATAAGGATGCTGCCATCACAAGACAGACTAGAATGGTCCTAAGAGACCATCTTAAAAAATCAAGAAGTAACCTTCTGCCATGTCTGCTTGCAGGGACACGTTGAGAGTAGCAAGTAGATATAAAATATCCATTAATGTAGCTTGACCTTAACTAAAACAATGCCTATAGTTTGACTATTTGGCAGACTTTTATGGATTTGTGAACGCAGGTGAAAAGCCTAAGAATCATGTTTCTTTTTTCTTGTCGTCATTAATTAATCCCACCTCCCTTCCCTTCTCTTCTGAGAGGGTACCTCCTCCACCCTGAAGCATCAAGTCTCTGAACAGTGAGGCATTCTTTCTCACTGAGGCCAAACAAGACAGCTCATTTGGGGAATGGATTCCACAGACAGGTTAACAGCTTTAGGTATAGCCCCCACTCCTGTTGTTGGGGGACCCATGTATAAACCGAGCTGCCCATCGATATATGTGCCAGGGGCCTCCTTCCAGCCCCTGTATGCTCTTTGGTTGGTGGCTCAACCCCGGGGTTCGGGTTAGCTGAAAGAGTCATAGTTCTAATCTCTTCACTTCTTCACCCATTGCTCTGTCTTTCAGCCAAGACTGGGCCACTCTCCTGTCTTGACTTCCTGCCTACAGCCTCACTTTCCAGTTCCTACCTTGCCTCCTTAGCATATTTGTCTTCTTGCATGCTCTCTAGTGGCCTAGACTTCTGTCCATCATCATTTTTTCAGGGAAGAACTCTTTCCCTATGTCAAACATGTTTGGAGTTTATGGTTAGATGCTCCCTGTCTTATTATCCCCTCCTAGATTGAGGAGCAAGTGCTTTGTCTTGAAGGGCTCAATCATAGGACCCCAGCCTCCAAGCTAAAAACTTTATTAATAATCATGTGAACATGCAAACTTTACTAATAAGAATCACTCAAATATAGATTTGTCCTGATACTAAAGAGATTTAACATTCAAGATTCCATTTCATGTTCTAGTTTATTTTCTGTTGTTGTAATAGAATACCTTGGGGGGAAAAACTTAAAGAAGGCAGGATTTATTTTTAGCTCCTAATCTCTGATGATAGCCCATCACTGTGGAGAAATCACAGAATAAAATCAAAGCAGGAGCTCAAAACAAGCATTCACATCATAGCCACAGCCTAACAGAGAGACAGGGGATGCATGCATGTTTAGTTTTGCTCACCCACTTCTCGACTCTACACAGTCAAGAACCCCTGCCTAAGAATATTGCCGCCCACTGTGGGCTGGGTCTTCCTGCATTAATTACCTTATACCCACAGACCAACCCATTGTAGACAAACCCTCACTGAGACTTTCTTCCCAGATGATTCTAGGTTATGTAAACTTGACAGTTAAATTAACCATTGTGCTTCTAGACCCTGGGAGTAGTGGACACTCTGAGATTTGTGGTTCCTGCTTAGATGAGTAAAAAGAACATCCAGGTTTCAACAACAGAGGACCTCTACCTCAGCATTTATGATAACATTTTCAATGATATAACAGATTATAAAGACCTGCTTGAACACTCAAGGATAAACATGATTTGGTAAGCTTTTTGTTTTCATCTGAAATATTTTTTATTTATACACATGCTATTACATGCAAAGTCTTAATACCCCCAGCTATGCAAGCATCAGGTTCCATTTCTTAGCACACTGCTTTTCTTAGTCTCTTCTTTGTTCTGGAACATTCCAGTGCTTTCCTTTCTGCCTAGATACACAGGCTTTATAGAGGCCTCTTCACACTCTTTCTTCTTTTTCAACTGAGTGTGTTTCCTAACTTGGCAACCTTTGCCTAAATTTGAGCTTCTCCATAAAATCCATCCCATTAATTTACCAGATTTTTCTTACATAATTGTCTTTTTGTGGTCTTCTAAGAACAATCTTGATATTTGAGAATAAATTCAATCCGGCCTAGGATGCTCGCTGCATTATGACTTTGGTTCATTACCGGTTTTGTCAGTTTTTCTTTCCTTATGAAATTATAGAGGTCAGGACTCTGCCTCACATTCTTTTCTCCTCAGTGCCTCCTACTACGCTGGCGAGCACAAGAGCACAATAAATATTGGAGTTAAATGGAACAGACCTGCCTATTAAGAATGAACCGACTGAGGGGACTTTTACATTGGCAGGAAGATCCCAAGCTTGGAGACTCTCCGTGTTGCCTCAGAGTTAACTACTCCCATTTCCAGATATGAACAAAAACACACATACTAGGGCATTGCTACAGCAGTCTTCCTGTCCAAATAATTAGCCTCTTCTCCCCCACTACCACACCCACCAACTGCGGTGCCTTATCATAGTCCTGAGAGTTCTTGCAGGGTCCAAGTCACTGATTTGTAAGATGCCCTGGTACTGGGAATCTCACAATGGTCATCATATAGACTTTTCTAGTGGTATGAGGGAAAAGGCACAGCCAGGGCATCTAAGGAATAGACAATGGAATCAAAGCCACTCTGCCAAGTTCTCTGTTCTAGGAATTAAAACCATCTGAGAAAATAAATAGCAGGTCTAACCATGATTCATAGTTATTAATCTACTGCTACTCAAGTAAGGTATGGGAGGGGGGGGGGAAGAGCAGAGGTTGCAAATTAGCCAGGAGTTTTCTATGTTCCACTCAGATTTAAGGCATGTCATTTGGGGTTGTCCTGGGTGATTTGTTATAGTACTGTGGGGTATGTTTTGTTTTGTTTTATCATTTCTGCTGGGAGGGAGATGCAGATGCCTACAGCGGGGCTTTTCTGGTCCTGTGCCGTCTTTCCATAAGGATGTTTTCTGCAGCTGGTCCCTCCCTTTAGGAGCCTGACAAATATTTGAGCTCCCGGTTGCCAACACGAAGAATGCCTCCCACTTTCGCCCCCTCCTTCAGGGAGGTCACTTACAGATGCCGAGTGAGTAGCTCAAGCAAGCAGGGAAGTAACCGGAATCCACAGGCAGAAAGAGAAAGAGACTTCCACTCGGGCTCGACCTCTGTCTGGCCCAGGAAGATTGAGTTTGCTCTCAGTGTGGGAACGAGCTCCCAGGGGTTAGCAGGTTCTCTTGTCTGAAACTCCCCTTTCTCTCAGGGTAAAGAATTTATTAGTGAGAAATTTCAATTTCAGACCTTAAAATTGTCTTGTTTGGCCTCCAGATCTTCCATACCGTGTATTGGAGCATACACTATCGCTGTTTGAACATTCTTTCACCCCCACAAACCCCCTCCCCGTCCCCAGGTTTATCTGTAAAAGGATTTTCTTTCTGGCAAAGGATTGTTGCTCTAGGGGGGCTCATCTTATACAATGAGGTTCTGGGACAGTCCCAACTTCTCAAAAACACCCATCTGCAGAGGAATCACCCTAGGAAGGAACTCATCCGAACTGCCCTTCTACAAAGACATAGCCCACAGGGGTCGCTGTTGGTCAGCTAGCGTTGCCATGACAATTCAGAGCCTAAAGCACAGAAATGTGTTTCCCCTTAAGTCTGGAAGCTGGGAGTACAAAGATCAAGGTGTTTGTGGGTCTAGATTCTTCAGAAGGGATGCGAATAACTCTGTCCAGACTCTGTCAGCTACACCTGGGTGCTGGTGTACCGCCGACCTCCAGTCAAGTCTCCACTGCTGATAGACGTTACCTTGGTCTAAAGAAGCAGTCCCCTCTATACCATCTCTGTGTGCAGTTTCCTTGCAGAATAAAAATTCCTTTTGGATTTGCAACCACACTAGTGACTCCAGGTAAACTACTTACCTCTGCCACATGCCTCCATGAGGAACAATTGTACTATTAAATCGCTAAGGAGACACCAGCTCTACCCCTCAACCACCCCCCACCCCCGCAACATCACATTAAGGTTTTCTGACATCTATAGCAAGACAATCTTAGTCACAAGACACTAGCATATGTTTTAGTATTAAGTCATGACTTAACATAGGAAATGTTTCTCACTCATGTCTGAGGTGAGTTTTGTAGCCATCTGTTTGACTGAGGAAAAAGCAATGTTCCTCCTGAATGCACTCAGGGATCTACCTAAGCCTCTCTCAGAGTTTCCTCCTTATTTGCAGATTGCAGAGAAAGCCTAGAGAACCTCTCTTAAGCTCTGTAAATAAACAATGGCAACAATCCCTTTGCAGCTCATAGGTCAGAATCGGTCACATGACCTCAACTTTTGAGAAAGCCAGGAAGTACATAGAATCCTGTGGGTGTTTGGGGACCATGAAATACGTGAGGTCTTATTTCTCTTGACATGTAGTTTGTTGGAAAGGCAAAATAGAAAGCCTTGAGTCTCCAACTCTTAGCTGAGGATTAAGACTTTCTGGTGGGATGGCTAGCTCCTCCATTCTCCAGTTATGTGTATCTAGTGAGTCTTTCTGGGTTTATCTTCCCACATTCTCCGTCCTATAAAATAGATGTAGTGATTCTTTCTACCTTTGAGCTTGTTCCGCGAGCTAGCTCTGGTACTGGTGTTTGTTGTAAATGCTTCTAGAGCATAATAGCCGGAAACTGTTATTTTCTTTTGATCACTTGGAAAAGTGGGGGTTAAGGAAATAGAGAAATTTGTTCTGACTTTACCATCTTGGTCCTGAGGATCTAGGTGCTTAAATAAATTCCCAGTGTGAAAGAAAGGATCCTGGTGGCACAAAAAGATAATGGATGAATTGCCAATCACTTTGTTTTTCAGAAGGACTGGACTTGCTTCTATAATGACTGGGCTTGCTTCTATAATGACTGGGCTGGCTTTTTTAGTGACTAGGCTGGCTTCTGTAGTGACTGGGCTGGCTTCTGTAGTGACCAGGCTTGCTTCTGTAGTGACCCGGCTGGTTTCTGTGACCCGACTTGCTTCCATAAAAAGTTTATTGACACTGAACAGCCTTATTTACCACTCACCAAGTGAGAACGTCTTCGCATGGTGGCAAAACTTTTCCACAAAAGTAGGGAGAGCATAGTTGGCATTTATCCTTAATACTACCCTCAGTGGGATCAGGGGAAAAAATTAAAATAAAGAAGAAAATGCAAAACTTTCTCAAAGACTTTTCCTTTTCAGTTAAAATATTTTGAGAAAATATAGATATTAAAAGCACTGGCTGCTCTTGGAAAATATTCAGGTTCAATTCTGAACACCTACATGTTGACTCACAACCATCTGAACTCCAGTCTCAAGGAACCCAACTCTCTTTTAACTTCCTTGGGGACCAGACCCACACAGGATAAACAGACACACATTCAGGCAAACATTATATACATCAAATAAAAATAAATAAACCTTTGTTTATTTGAGGGGAAACATGCATAATACCAATTAACTATTTAAAGTATATGAAGTACATAAAGCATTAAATACAGCCAAATTGTATGTATACATCATATCTTCTCTGCAGATACTTCAAAGTCTAAAAGAAGCCCAGTATCCATCACAAAGTCATTATTCTGCTGCCCAAACTCCCAAAAAGCAAACCTTTTATAAATGAACCTATAAATTTACCTATTATGCATGTTTTAATTAATTAATTAATTTACATCAAATGCTGCTCCCTCCCAGTACCCCCTCACAGAGACCCTCCTCCATGTTCTTCCCCTTCTCCTCATAAAGTAGCTATGAACATGGTGGACCAAGTGTCCCTGTGGTATGGTAGAACGTCTTTTGAGTAAATACCCAAGAGCGGTATAGTTGGTTCTTTAGTAGAACTACTTCCAATTTTCTGAGAAGCTACCATATGTACAGAGAGGTTGTACAAGTTTGCAATCCCACCAGTGATGAAGGAATGTTTCCTTTTCTCCACATCATTACCAGCATATGATGTCACCAGTGTTTTTTTATCTTAGCCCTACTGATTGGTGTAAAGTAAAATCTCAGGGTTGCTTTAATTGCATCCTATGACTAAGGATGTTGAGCATTTCTTTAAGTGTTTCTTGGCCATTTGAGATTCCTCTATTGAGAATGCTATGTTTAGCTCTCTATCCCATTTTTAACTGGGTTAATTGGTGTTTTGGAATTTAACTTCTTGAGTCTCTTTGTATATTTTGGATATTAGCCATCTACTGGATGTAGAGTTAGTGAAAATCCTTTTCTCATCTGTAGGCTGACATTTTGTCCTACTGACAGTGTCTTTTGCCTTACAGAAGCTTTTCTGTTTCATGAGGTTCCATTCATCAATTGGTGATCTTAGAGCCTGAGCCATTGGTGTTTTGTTCAGGAAATTGTTTCCTGTACCAATGATTTCAAGGCTTTCCCACTTTTTCTTCTATAGATGTAATATGTTAGAAGCAGGAATCATACCCTACATGATCTGTATCTGGAATTTTTTAAAATATTTTGATATGTGTGTGTGTGTCTGTCTGTCTGTCTGTCTGTATCTGTATGTGTACCTCAAAGTGCCTATCACCCTGTGACACCAGAAGAAGCCATCATATTCATGGCTCTGAAGTTATAAGTAGTTGTGAGCTACCCATCACATATTTTGGGACTAGAGCTAGGCACCTCTGCCAAAGCATCTAACACTCATAACCACTGAATAATCTCCCAGGTTCCATTGTGTCTGGATTCTGTCACATGGCATGTTTCTAAATTCATATTGTAGCATGGATCATTCCTTTTGATAGTTGAATAATACTCCAGTATAAGAGCATACTGTCTTTTATTTCACTCTATTCAGCAATAGAGAGACAACTTTTTCATTTCTTGTCTACTGCAAATTGTGCTTCCATGAATATTCATGAACAGCATTTTGTTTGAACATCTGCTTTCAGTTCTTTGGGATGGAAGCAGAATCAGGGTCATATGATAATTATGAATTTAGCTCTTTTGGTGGTGCTGCCCAGTTATTTTCCACAGTAGCTACATCGATTTTTATTCCCAATGGCAATGTACAGATATTCTAATTTCTCTACATCCTTGCTAATACTAGTTAATTTCCTTTATTTAATAACCATCCTAGTTGGTGTGAGTTGGTAGCTCATTGGGGTTTTAATTTCATAGCTCCCCAGTGGTTAGTAAAGCTGAGAGCTTTTCAATATTCTTATTTCTTGTTGGACATCAATGTATGTTCTTTGAAGGAATATCTATTAATTTGCTCTGTATATATTTAGATTTTTGTCTGTGTTGTAGGACCGTAAAAGATTATTTTTAAAGCACGTTTGATAGTATAATATTATCAGATAAACAATTTGCAAGTATCCTTTGCAAGTATTCTGTAATTTGTATTTCAGTTTCTTGGTAATGTTCTATAATTCACAAAAAAATTAATGACAATATTAATAATACACGTGTAGTACAGCATTCTATTTCAACCAAGGTAAAGATAAAAACACTGATCATCAATCATTTCTTTATCATTGTCTCATGGAAGAAGACCTCAAATTCCTCTTTAAAGTTCTCTAAAATGCCTGGAAAGGCAAACATGGCATGTACTCACTTATAAATGGATATTAGCTGTTAAATAAATGATAAACTACAATCCACAGACTCAAATAAGTTAGATAAAGAGGGTGCCTTGGGGGCTGGACACAGGGATCTCCCTGAGAATGGGAAATAAAATCACTTTCTCAGGAAGACTGGGGGTGTGTAAGAATGGGAACTGGGAACTAGAGCTAGGGGACAGAGGCTGGGGGAGGGTTGAAAGAGAGTGCTGGGCGACATTGGGAGGGTGGTGTGGAAACCTTGGTGCAGTGGAAACTTCCTAGTAATGGAGGAAATGGAGTCTGAACTGGCCATCTTTTGTAGCCAAAAAAAGGCTTCGATGGTCGAGAATGCATTTGGTCAGGTTGTTTGCCAAGGGTGCCCTGTAGAGAACCCCCAACAACCCAGGCTGGCTAGTGCTAGGATACAGGATTGCTCTCTAAAAACTGACAGTGGGTCCTCCTGGTCAAGGACAACATCCACACAGTTCACTGAATGTAGGGAGGTCAAGCTGGTGCCTGCCTGGTGCCTGCCTGGTGCCTGCCTGGTGCCTGCCTGGTGCCTGCCTGGTGCCTGCCTGGTGCCTGCCTGGTGCCTGCCTGGTGCCTGCCTGGTGCCTGCCTGGTACCTGCCTGGTGCCTGCCTGGTGCCTGCCTGGAGCCTTCACTCCTGCGTTTCAGTCTCTTTGATGTGAGAAGATACTCTTCAGGCTACCAAAAAAGAAATCTGGACACTAACCCAGACAAACCTTCATCCTACAATCTGTCTAGCCTGCAAGATTCGCTGGGGCAATGGTGGTGTAGAACTTGAGGGAGTGGCCAACCGATCTCTGATTTAACTTGAGGCCCACACTCCAATAGGGATCCCATGCCCTTCACTGCTTGGATGGCCAGGAACCAGAGACTGAATAGCCAATTCCTGATGATATTTTGCTATAGTCACAAATTAGTGCCTTGTCCATTTATCACCAGAGACGCTTGCTTCTTCAGGCAGCAGATGAGAACAGGTGCAGAAACCCTCAGCCACATCTTATGCAGAGAGAGCTCAGAGAACCCTACAAAGAGGGAGAGGAAAGACTGTAGGAGTCGGAGAGGATGGAGAACTCCAGGAGAACATGGCCCAGTGAATCAGCTCAGTGTAGCTCAGAGAGACCCCACATCTGAAGCAGCAAGCACTGGTCCTGCGTGGATCTGCATCAGGTCCTCTGCAGATATATTATGGCTGTTAGCTTGGTGGTTTTGTGGAACTCCTAACAGTGGAAACAGGTATGTCTCTGACTCTATTGCCTGTTGTTAGGATGTTTTATCTTGTTAGGTTGTGTTGTTGACCCTCAATATGAGAGAGTTTTGCTTTGTCTTATTGAATCTTGTTTTGTTCTGTTTGGTTGTCTCTTGAAGGCTTAATCCTTTCTGCAGAGAAAAATGAAGGGGGCATGGATTTGGGGGACAGGGCAGGGGAGAGGTATCTAGGAAGAGTAGAGGGAAGAGACAATGTGGTTAGGATGTATTACATGAAAGAAGAATCAAATTTCAATACAAAAACTTAGTTTATCTGTTTTTAAAAACTATAGTCACCTCTCTGTGCTACTGAACCCTAGATCTACCTTTTTATCTATTTTTATCTTTATGTGCCTACCACTTCCCTCAGCCCTTCCAGCCTCTATTCATCAACACACACACACAGACACATGCATGCACGCACACGCACACGCACACACACACACACACACACATTGATTTGCTGAGGGTTTTGTTGTTCTTGCTTTGTTTGTTTGTTTGTTCCAACATTATGAGGTAGAACATGCTAGATTATCTCACTGTGTGTGTGTCTCTCATGGCACATAACAGACCACCTTCATTCACGGTATCACAGTGGCAGAATTATCTCCTTTATTGGAACTGAATACTGTGTAAGCCACATTTTATTTACCCACCTTTACATTAGGAAGGGCACCCAGGTTAATTGTATGTATCAGCTATTGTGGAGCAGCTACATTAAGAACAGGACTTGGGCTTCTATTTGACATGCTGATGTTACCTCTTTAAAATGTACAGATAAAGTAGGAGAGCTGGACCACAAGACACAGCAGGGCTGAGTGGTGAGGTGCTGCTTGCAACTGCTGCAACAGCCAGAGCACCAGGAATTGGAAAGTAATTTCTTCTCTGAGGCAAAGCTGTAGTGCAGACTGCAAGTAGCTTCCTAAGGGGGTTCCAAACCTGTGATGGCTGTGGAATTCTTTTTGTAGTGAGGGTCATCAGAAAACATGGTGTTGGGGTGTTGGCATAGGTTCACCCAGTAATGGAAGTCCTCCTAGTTGTAGAGAAGAGGCCCCTGTGGCAAGAGAGGCTGCACCCGCTGATACAATGACATCTCAACCTTTTGTGCCTGAACTGTTTCCTATCTCTGCCTTGCTGTGTTCCAGGGCTCTCCCCTGTGCCTGACAATGTTACTGAATATTTGTTGTTGTGATTCTTCTTTACTGGAAGCCGGCCTTGAGCACCTGGAAACAGCTATTTGGTAGTCTCTCCACAAAGGGTTCTGTGTTGATGAAGTCTAATGACCTGCTTTTTCTTGCTTCAGTTTTGGTTATCACATCATTAAACAGTCATTTGAAAGACATTTGTGTGAACCCAGGCATGATGGCACATTTCTAACAGTCCCAACACTCCAGAAGATTAATGTGAAAATATCATCACTTCTAAGACCAGCCTGAGTTACATAGAGAGACCCTTTGAAGAAAAAAAGAAAAAAAGAAAGAGAGAGGGAGGGAGGGAAGGAGGGAGGGAGAGAGGGAGGAAGCAAATTCTGTTTCTTAAAGTTTGACTATTTTAGTGATGAACTAATTGAAAAGAAAACTGAAATTCTTAATCAATATGCTGAAACTATAAGGAAGCTATAATCTTCTCTACTCAGCCTTCGTTCATATATTTGCTAAACCCTGGGGATGGAGAGATGTCTAAGTGGTTAATTCTTGTTACTCTTGCAGCGAACCAACATGGTGGCTCACAATGATCTGTAACTTTAGTTGTAACCCAACTGTAACCCAACACTCTCTTCTGACCTCTGGGGACACCAGGAATGTATACATGATACACATCCACATATGCAGGCAAACATTCATACATATAAAATAATAAATGAATCTTTTGAAAACCTTTAAAAAGAATTTATTAAAATATATTTTATAATCTTATAGAATATTTGTGCATTAGTGCATACTTTTTAACTGTGAGAAATACAGATAGTTAGAAAATATGCCATTAAAATAAGTAATATGTATATGTTAGCCCAAAGAAAAAGGAAGAAATGAGAGATATTCACATTTAACCTGGAAATATATAAATAGAAACCAAGGTGTTAAGAATTAGGAATATACTTGTTGGGATGTCTCAGACTGGCCCCTCTCTGTCTCTGTCAGCTGAAGCAATTACCAAGTTGGTGGGGGGTGATGAAGGAAACCTCAGCAGAGGACAAAATTTGGAACCTTGTTATCACAGCAGGTGTCCACAGAGAAGATAAAAGAATCACTCAGCGGCCCAAATCCTCAGAATCCACATCTGAGATGATAAAGTAATCCCTTAGTGAATGTCTTTCCAAATCCAGAATGGTTTAAAATTAATTATAAAGATGATGAAATATTAAGACTTTTGTGTCAAGTTCAAGAATAGGTTTTTAATCATTGGGACAATCAGTGTATATTCAGTGCTTAAAGTGTTTGTAATGATGTGGAATTGTCACATTAGAGTCTGACAGATTAACCTTAGAATTCCAATTTAAAATAAGTAATTGACTAGTGATTTCAAGTCAAAGGTACACGATTTTTGACTGAGCTTGTAAACAGAATTAGAACATCTCAGAGAACTAGATTGACTATATTTATAAGATCAATAATTTATTAGAATTAGAAGGCTTATTTAAATTCTCAAGGCAGCTACGCTCATTAGAGACATGAACTTGTTTGCCCAAGTCCCTGAAGGACTTAAAAGAAAACTGAATTTATAACATTTATAGTTTGAGCTTCATAGGCCGACATTTGGAAATGAGACTCGTTGTTTAAAGGAAAGAAATTCGTGTGTTGGGTTGATCAATAACTTAACCAATTACCACGTAAAAATGTACAGATCTTAATTATTGAAATCAGGAGTTTGGAGAGATTGCTTAGGGGTTTAAACACCTTCTGTCAAGCATGAGGACCAGAGCTGGAATCACCTGAACCACCATATGTACCAGGTGGGCATGGACTCTCTCCTATAATTGCAGTATACAGAGGGTTCAGACAAGATGTGCCTGCAGTAAGCCAAGGGGACGAGCCAGCCCTACCCCATCACCAGCTGTGTGTTCAGCTAAGAGATCCTGTCTCAATAAATCAAGTGGAGAGTGATTGAAGAATACTCCCAACCTCAGGCTCAGCCCTCCACACTTCTGTGTGCAAGCATCCACATGAGCCCACACATATGCAACCAGGCATCCACATATGAGCAAGAACTTGCACATGAGCAAAGAAAATGTAGAATTTTTAGCAATAGCAATGATTGAACTTCAAGATATGGTAAAAGACTATGTAGTCTTCAACTTTTAAGATCTAGTATTAATTTAAATGGATAGGTAACTCTGACCATGTGAACTCCTGAGATTTGACATTTCATACAGGATGAAGGCCATTTCTAACACAGAATCTCTAAGAGTCAGAGTAATGACTGTTGTGGAATACCATCCCATTAATCTATGTTTTGTTTTTGATTGTGCTATTTAGACAGAACTATCTGCCAAACTAACTGCAGGTATGAAAACAGGTCCAGCCCTTGTTTTAATTTGCCAGTGAAATCATAGGATTTCTATGTTTTTCAATCATGAAGACACACAGAAGAATGCCACAGGAAGAGAAATGGCCAGAATCCATGGAAATATAATATATTGAAATAACGTGCCCCCTGTTCTAATCATATTCTGGACACACTGGAGTTATGTGGGGTCCCACTATGTCACCAAGCCCATTCGCATTTTCCAACCAATGAGTAGTCTTTGTCAAAGGGAAATGAGTGAGCGAATATCAGCAGAAGACAGAATGTGTGGAGGAAATTCCACATAGATTACGTAAAGACTTGATGCAGTTCTCTAATAAGTAGGAAAGGCAGTCTCTGTCTAAGCAATGAAAAAGAGAAAGACAATGGCTTTAGAAGGAGCTCTTCCCTGCCTTCTGCCAGTGTGTACGAGTCAGTGCTACAGCCGATGTATTTCCCCAGAACGCTGGTGACCAGGCCAAATCTCCAAGGAAAGACAAGGTCGTGGCATTCAGCATGCTGAGCTCAACGTCCTTCCAAACTGCTTGCATATGACTCTGTGGTTTTAAGATGGAAAATGTTTGAGAGTTTTAAAGACCTCAAGAGTGAACAAATAACACATTTCTCTGGTGGAAAATAAAGCTATCAGGCTGCCTAAAAGCAGGAGCTTGGTCAGGTAGCTTGGGTCCAAGTCTCAGCTCAGCTGCCAAGGAAAGCAATGGCAATGGACAAGTCACCTGCCCTCTTGCAGAAAGTTCGGGTGTTTAGTAGAGCTCTTAGAGAAGTCAGGAAGTACCTGTGAGGGTTGTGAAGCATAAAGAGCTCAGTGTCAGGATAACACAAAGGAGCCACCTGGTAACCCGCAACAATTAATTACATTTGCTAAGTGAGAAGTTTCCGGAAAGAACATGAATCCTCCCTTAGCATAGCTGCATTTTTTCCCCTGTCTTCAGTCACTGACTGAGAAATACACATCCCTGTTTTACATTGAGGTCATGTTTTCATACCGCTTAAGGCAAGTTGTCTCTTTAAGAATCAAGAATGATACAGTGCCATCTGTTAAAAATCTGAAGAAAGGACATGAAGGCTGGGGGCTTTTATTAAAATGTCTCTACATATGAAATAACATTCTTCTCATTGAATGGTCATAAATTGAGAAGTATGAAGGGGGCCAGCTTCCCAGCTGTGAGCATCTTAACTGTGGCAAACACAAATTTGACTTTTAAAAATTCCACTCTCAGACGAAGCAACTGGGAAATTGTTCAAGATATATATGAATTGTGGAAGATTTGACATGAATTTATCATTCTGATGGGTTTTTTTTTTTTTTTTTTTTTTTTAGCATTTCACTAGTACTTAAATCATTTATCACCAACTGGGCACATTCAACCAGGTCAAAGCATTAAAAAATAAACATGGTCACACCTTGTATATTATTAGACATATTTAGGAGCCTTTGATCCTGTAATACTTTGGAGGCCATCTTGAGACACTACATCTTTTGTAAGTAAATGCTGCATTGTTTGTGTCTACCTACTTAAGTTTCCAGGAAGGTGTCTTCTTTGTAAGCAAACTATTCATCTAAATAAATGTTTGTTGCAAAGACACTTGACATTTTACAGAGCAGTGATGATATTTCCCAAAACTGTGTGTTCCCTATAGATTAGCCAGGCTTCTCAATCTCACGTGGAACTGAGATTTGGGGGGGTTTAATTAACTGAAGAATATTTCAAATTAGGAATCAGTGTCACCTTTTTTTAATCAGAGCAAGGAGATAGGATTATCATAAATAAAATAACTGTATACTAATGCGGACCACCTGTGCCTTACTAACACAGGGAAGAAAGAGACTAAGATAAGAAAAGGAAGCCCTCAGGTAAACAGAGGATGTTTCTCAATGGTGAGAACGGCGGGAGGGCATGCAACCTCAGAGCCTTGGGACAATCCAGTCCTACCTCAGGTGACAAGGTGATCCTGGGCTGGAAACATCACAGAGACCCCAATTAATCTAAATATTCTGGCTGTGACAGCTATCCCTTTGAGATTGCTATGACAGGAAACTAAAATTTACAGATGAGGAATGCACTCTGAAATTAAATCACTAAAATATGTCTGCCTAAATTGACCTGACCCAGAAGGATGGACTTCAATTTTAAAATAGGCAAGTCCTGAAAATAATTTTATTGTCTTTGTTTAAAAAGGGGAGATGCCTTTTAAATATCATAATCAATGAAACCACACCCCCGCATGGATCTCATAGCACAACCTACAGGAAAGAAAGAAAGAAGAGGAAAGAAGACGTCATCATACCCAGAAATGGGAAGGTCGATTTTGTTTTATTTAAACTGTTGGGGAAAACAATTCTTAAGGCAAATTCTTATGACTCAAAATTTGGAGTACTTAAGAGGATTTACTTCAATCTCCAAAATAACAGCTTTAAAACAAATCTTATTAAATGTTCCCTTTTCCCTCTTCCTGTCAGTTGTTTTTAGAAAACTTGGCCCTTTTCCTTTTTGTAAAACTTGGTACTTGGTGACATTGCAGGAAAGCGTGTGCAGCCTTTACCTGTAGCTGCTGGCAGTTCCAAAAAGCAAAGCCTCAAAAGTCGCCGACATGTTTAAGCTGCATTATGAAGATAGAATTCATTGGCATAAAGAGAAACTTTAAATTCTGAAATTGTTTAAATTGTTTTGGCATCACCTGTAAGAATCTGTTGCTCTATGAGTTAGTGCCAGAATCAAATTCTAAAACTAAACGTATCCTGCAGAATCCAATGGGATCCATTTGTCCCAGGTCTGGTAACAAAGGCCAGTCAGGTCTTCTTTGCAAACTGTACCAAAACATCAGAAAAATTTTGAAAGCTCTGAGACTTGGGTTGCCAGTGTTAGGCCTGAACAGTATCTTCCAAAGAGGCAACAGTGCAGGGTCTAGGAAAGGATGAAAACCTGGGGGGTACTGTTACAGGGTGCTGATGGTCTAATGGGGGACAGAGACTGTTTGAGGAAGAAAAATGATGGCGTAGCACCTGACACATGTGAGCTGCTAGGGGTCAAATAACTGACTACCTCTTAGTTGGGGGATACTAAAACTACTTTTAGAAAGTGCTTATAGCGCACAGTAAGTCCAGGCACTGGGCAGAAGGTTCAGGATACAACCCTTGCCGTGTAAGCTGAGGCCTGGAGTCATGATCCTCAGAATCAAATGCTGGGTAGACTTGGAAGCTCACCTGCAATTGCAGTTCTGAGCAGTCTAGAAAAGGGCTCTCTCAGACCAACCTGATATCTTTCTTATGTCAGGTAAGCACTGGGTTCATTTGAGAGATTCTGCTTCAATAACTGAGGTGGAGAGGAATCAAGGAAAAGCCCACATAAACCTAGGGAGTCTGTGAGCAAACACACATCTATGCATCCAAATACACATGCATTCAAACTACACACACACACACACACACACACACACACCCCAGTTATGTTCAGGGAGGAGTCAAACCATTAGACAAAAAACTTCCTGGGATTATGCTACTTGGAAGGAGAGACAAAGCCATCAAGGCTCTTGCTGGGGGTGGCAGGAGGAATATGTAAGGATTGTGGAGATCTACGGCATCGGAACACTTAACAAAAGGAGCAAGATGTCCTTCCTTTTGTCTGATGGGAAGGAAGGGCTTGAGGGCATTTGTGCACTGGATTCACTGGTAGGTGCTGACTCGGAGAATGCTGTTCTTCACTAGTGTTGCCTCCTGTTTGGTTGCAAACAAGTATCTCTAAAGAGCATAGATTTAATTGGCGTCCTTGACAATGTGAGGTTTGCAAGGGTGCCCCTCTGCTGCTTGACCTCTTCTCCGTGCAGGTGTCCCCTGACATGACACCTAGCACCGCCATCTGCTTCTGACAGGGTGCAGCACCTGATCAGCATCCTGGCCACGTGGCTAGAGCTCAGTGGACAGATCAGATGCCTGAAGGCCCAAAGGACACACTCATGAAGCCTTCCCATGGCAAGTGTGACATGTCCCTCTCCAAAACCAGTAACTAACACAGTACTCTCTCTGTCTATGGAGGCTTCAGTTCATTCAGATTACAATGGAAAGGGCAGACATGGACTTCCTGCCACCTGGGTCCATGTGGGAGGAGACAGGCTCCCAAGACTGTAGCATCTATGAGCAAACAATTCTGATTATTCCCCTTGAGCTCTTTACACACCCAAGAAGGTGAGATCCCGGGTCCTACTTTCTACTCTTTAGGCTCCTAGGGGACTTTAGTAGGCAATATTTAGAAGAAGAAACATATTTTCCTCATTTGTGGGATCTCACTGCAAATCTAGACGTAAAGCTCAATTCAATATCCTGTTTTAGCCAGCGCATTTTAGTAGAAGAATGTCAAATGAGACAGCCAAAACTATCTCTCCTTCTGAGCTGGCAAGATGCCCAGAGCACAAAGATGCTTCCACCAAGCCCAAAAATCTGACTTTGATGCAGCATCCACACAAGGAAAGTAGAGAACTGATTGCTACTAGTTGTCCTCTGATCACCATGGAACGTGTCCACATCCATGCACACATACACGACAGACACACTATGTGTACCTCCCATCAAAAGGAGAATTTCTCTCAAGTCATTTTTATGGCCATTAGTTGACACAAAATATGGTCGTAATATTATTTTATACCTACTCTGTAGCAAAGAAATGGAATTTAGAAAGGTCAAACAGCTTGTTCAAGATCACATAACTAATGAGGAATGAAGACAAAATTCTAATCCAGGTCTTTCTCAAACACAGCTTTGAAATGTGGCTTTCTGTTTCACATGGTGTAACTAGTAGCTCAAATCCCACACTGCCTTAGATTTATCTATTGCCTGATTAAATCAATATCCTCATGTTAGCATGTCTGATGTATGTCTGCATATATGCTTATATGTGTTAATTGTGTGTGCACCTGTTTTGGGCAGGTGTGTGTGTGTGTGTGTGTGTGTGTGTGTGTGTCTACACACAGAGAGAGAGAGAGAGAGAGAGACAGAGACAGAGAGACAGAGACAGAGACAGAGACAGAAAGACCAGATATTAACATTGGATATGTTTTCTTCAACTTCTACATACTTTTAAGACAAAATCTTTCACTAAGCATGTACATCACAGATTTTGTGTTGCTAATAAATAAAAATCATAATGTTGTCTTCTCACATGACCATTACTGGGTCATCAGTGTAAATGTATAGATAAAGTACGTATAAATGATCAATCATCTGTATGTTGATTCTTCACACTCTAGTTTTCTGTTTGATTTGGTAGAATGAAGAATCCATTCTCTTGCTATATGAGGAGGGCCCACAGTCAGTTGGTATAAAAATCTCTTATCCAGATTCATATAACCTGACACTCATATTGTCCAACCTCTAACAAACAGGTGGGACCATTCCAGGCCTATTAGATAATAGGGAAAATAATTACTAAGCTAAACCTAGCATGTCTGGTTCTTGAGGAAAACATTCTACAAGAGGGAGTAACCAATCTGATCTATCTTGACCCTGAAAAAATTGTAGCCCCATTTATTCATAGTATCATATCGAAGATAACTCAGCACCCAACACAAGTAAACCTAAACATGCTACCCAGGAACACCCCTGGCTAATGGTGCACACATGCAGTCGTCGTCTCATAGGATAGATAACTTTCAGTTTTGTCCTGACCATAATCCTATTCAATATCAAATGTCAATTTCTGTGCCCACAAAATATCCTGTGTTCCTCAATAAACATTTCAGATGGATCAAAGGCACTGAAAATTATATTCTGGTCAAAGGTGTCAAACATTTCCAATTCTATGTCTAGATGTCTGTCCTAAACTGACCTGGAAATTTAGGAATAGGTGGTAAACAAAAGGCAGTCAAGAGTACTTACGGATGAAGAATGATACCCCTCTTCATGAATCAGAGGAATGGAAACAGTTGTTTGTCTTTTGTATCGCTTTATATAATTTACTTATAGAGTTTGTGTTAAGTATTTTAATACTGCAATATTTATTTACTATATCAGATATGCCTTTGTTTCCTGTGTCTTTGTGTGTGTGAGAGAGAGAGAGAGAGAGAAAGAGAGAGAGAGAGAGAGAGAGAGAGAGACAGAGACAGAGACAGAGACAGACAGACAGACAGACAGATTGACAGAGAGGCAGAAAGGCAGAAAGGCAGAGAGACAGAGACAGATTGACAGAGAGGCAGGAGAATCACAGTACAGTCCAAATAGGCTTCAACTTCCTGACCCTCCTGCTTTAGTCTCCAGGTACAACCAAGAGGATGAACATTTTTTCTTAGAGTGGAATCTGAGACCTGTATGGATTACCAGTAACCTGACTGAGAGTTTTAGAAAACTGAAACTGAATTGATCATTTCAAACCAAAGGAGGAATTCATGGGAGCATTCATGAGTGTTGGGAGGTATTACGCTCATAGTAATTTTGATTTACTGCAGAAAACACCACAATATTATCCATCCCAGATCTGTATGGATCTTTTCTTCAGGAAGATATGTTACTTATCCAACAGGTTTTCAGTATCTTTGTAAATTAGTAAATTAAACTTTTGAATTTTATGCATAAGTCTTACATTACTTGGGATCCTCTAGATGAAATCATTACAAATTGACTTTGGCTACTGTAATCAAACAATTCATGAGATGCATGCATAATTTAAAAACTAGTTTAATCTTAAAAAACAGTTAAGAACCAAGACACCAAGGTGGTGCCATGGTCCTGGGGTAGAGTGATCTGCACATAAGACGGTCAAATTCTTAACTTCCATCTATCTTTTCTGCTTTCATGTGATATGGTGTGAATCTGAATCCTGGAAGGACTGGTCATGTTCACTAAGATAACTGTTCTGGGTCACAGCAGAAGGAGGAATGACAGGCCTGGAACCTACTTATCAACTACAGACGGAGAGCAGGTACTGGCATTCACTGTACTAAGATAAAGTGCAATGAAACAAAAGTACTATCCCCCTTCAAAAAAATTATGGTTGGCGAAAGAAGGAGGTGATATTTGATAACCCAAATCAACACAGCAGTGACAGATTTCAACAATTATTTTTCACGTGACCCAGAAGGCCAAAGTCCGCTTGCATTTGAGACAAAAACCAATTTAAGTTCTTAGGGTTTCCAGAGTAAAGGCTGGAGTCTGAACTAAGGTGAACTCACAGGGGTAAATATCACTTTATGAGTTTTTGGAGAAGAAACTTGATAGGTCATACTGTCTAGCTCTTCCATAACCTCCTCATCGATTACCAGTACTCTATTACACACAGGCCTGGAAGAGGTTGGGTGACCTGGTCCTCTCCAAGCTCAGCTTCCTAAGAGCATCACCTGAGAAGGAAAACTCGGTATAACCTGCAGACTCACAGCGGTGGGAAGAATTCACATTACCTCTGTGCATTGCTCTGCAATATCCCACTCCGTGTTAAGACCGTTGAGAATTCAAAAACTTCTCGTTTATGGACCCCAAACATACTACACTGTAGATGAATAATCACTGACAATTTTTTGCTCCTGGAGCTTACATTGAATAATGATTGCTTTTCCTTCCCAACAGTACACTGTTATGTCTGCTACCTTCAACCTATCCAAGTTATTTCCAGGTTTTTCAAATTTCCCGCTTGATTTTCCACATTTTATATGGAGGGCACATGTGTTTGCATGTGCCCACGAGCACATGTGGAGACTACAGGACAACCTTAGATGTCCTTGGGAACAACCCACCTTTTTTTTTTTTTTTTTTTTTTTTTTTTTTTTTTTTTTTTTTTTTGATTAAGACTCTCAGTTGAAGTCTTCTGATTCAGCTAGCAGTCCAATAAGCCTCAGAGATTTTCCTGTCTCCACATCTTCAGCACTGGGCATGCCACCACATGTAGCTTTTCGTACAGGCTCTGGGCATCAAATTCATCGATGTATTTGTACAGCAAGAACATTACCAACCCCAGCCTCGAACCGAGACTCTGAGCCTCTCAACGGCCTGCAGTCTCCCTGCTCTTATGAGGCTGTTTCCAGATGTCTGTTTGTTCTCTACCATAGTCTGCGTCTCATGCAGCACGCGAACTGGGCTCCTTGATCACCTTTCTAGGCTGAAGCCGACGCAAAGCTCTGGCCACGCCTTTCCCCTTAACTTCCGGTCGCCCTATCTGCTTTGCTTTTAGTTTAAGCCGGGATACACAATCTCACACTTAACTCTGGCATAGTGCAGGTTACACTCAGCTAATGCTTTCAGTTTATCAACATCTGCATCTATACCAGAGCTCCGTAAGCCTTCTTCACTTAGTGGACCTCTTTTCGCCTCAGAAATTGTGTGTGATCCTGGGTACGTAGACACAAGCTTATAAATCAAACCGTCACTGTTCATAAATCATGAAATTTATTTTAAAACAATTCTTTGATATTCATGTAATTGTACCACTTATTAAAGATAAAAGCAGACTTATACATTAATGTCATGGACATGCTTGTGTGCTTGATGTGAAGAATTAAACCCTGAATGAATATTTGATATCATAGGGCATGGACCGTTGTCAACACATTTTAGCGCTGACTGACATTTTTATTTTATAATAATCAATGTTGAGAACACCAATTATCATAAACACATGTCACTAACTAAATGGCAGAAGTATGTTTATGGCCATTTCAGAAATGGTTAGGAAGTCTCTGCCTTCACTCCAAGCCAAAAGTCATTCAATATTTCTTTTTACAAAATTAGGCTATCAGTCTAAGCAGCGGTCTTTAAAATGAAACATTCTAATACAAGACAATCGAAAGATACTTACATGCTGAAGATTTATGAGAGGAAATCATTTAAGGTCTTTGCTTTTTAAATTTAAGCCACTTAGGTAAGAACAGGAAAAGCACGGCAGACCATACCACACTATAGTCTAAAGTAAAGGGCTGGGTTGGATGGTAGTACGGTGTGAATGCTCAGAGCAAAGCAAGCATGTTGTGTGTTCAGAACCAAGGCTGCCATGTGGTTGTGTGGCTGACCATGGGTGAGAGCTGGCAGAAACACCCCCAGATTTATCATGGTTTTGATTTTTAAATTGGTTTTTGGTCATTGAGTCTTCAGAAAATGTTTACTGTTAGCAAGTATTTTGACACCTCCACATTCTGGACCCTGGTTTAGGAAGACCTGATATCCATCCTGCCAAATTTGCCCTCTAGGTTAAAGTGATTACAGAATTTCTTCGCAAGAGGCTCTTTGAAGGTTGGACAAGGTATGTCCCGGAGGGCTCTGAAGGAAACATTTGGCAAACATTACACAGCAGTGATATATCCGGTGGAAGCCATTGAGATGCAGGAGACGAGCCTTCTAGTTTCTCTCTTGATGTCCCCATGCATCAAATATCTGATAACCTTCCAGCCTCACCTTATTAGCATGTCTAAAAATCACACCTTTCATATTTTTAAGCAAACTATTAGCAGAATTTACACAAAACATGTTTGAAGATAGAAATATCATAAGCTTGCTACCAGACTAATATTGATTAATTTGTTGGAAATATATTCCCTCAACCTGTTATGACATTACTCAATTTTACTTCAAAGAAACTCCATGTCTCATTTCAAGTTTACAATAACACTGCTGAAAAAAATAGTCACAATAAAACAATACATTTCTAACATCTTCCCGAAAACTACTCTAACACTAAAAGCAACATTATGATATATTTTGATTTTAGCATTATATTAAGTATTAAGTTTATTTTGATTTTTGACTAGCATCGGTTCAATGGTTGTTTTTTTCTTCTGTCCAGGACTGACATCAGTTCCTTGAGTTTATATTCTGGAAGACTCCCTGACATCGGAGGCCTTAGCATCCCAGTGTCCTGAGACCCCTTCACTGTTCAGCAGCCAGCAGTCAACAAATGTTGATTACTTTCGTACATTTGTATATTGCAATATTGTGTGTGTGTGTGTGTTTCTGTGTGTACACATAAATATGTGGGTGCATGTGCACTGAGTTAGGAAAGCCAGAAGTCTGTATTGTTTGTCTTCAAAAGTTGTCTTCAGTCTTGTTTGTAGAAGAGGTCTTGTTGCACTTAGAGCTCAGCAATTGACTAAACCAACTGGTCAAAAAGCTCCAGGACTCTGCTCATCCCCCGATTCCCAGTGCCTGGGGTTACCTATGAAGTCATACTCTCTTTTAGTGCGTGAAACCCTGCACTAAAGGATCCTTATGCTTGCATGGGTACCAACTTCAGGCTCATTTCCCCAAGGTGTGAAATAGCTAAATGAGTTTGGTTTTTTTCTCATTCTCTTCCACCATTTGTCAAGTGTTTGATCTCATACGTGGTCAGAAATACCCAAGCCAGGCCAAGATCAACTTTCAATAGATTCTGAAGAATCACGCCTAAGTTGTATCGTTCCCCAAAGGATTTTATCTGCACTGCCAACCTCTTACGATTCTTTAATAAATCTACACTAACTAAAGGAACCGTAATCTTTAGTACCATATTGTAATTCTGAGAATATTTATTGGACTATGATTTCATACAGGCTTGACCACTATAAGTTTAGTTTTGAAGTGGAACCTAGATTAATCCCCATCCAAGGCTAGGATCCTGAAGGTAACTTTTTATTGCCAACCAGAGAACACACACTGGTTCTGATGCTTCTATGACTGATTTGATGTAACCCTTTGACCTACTAATTGTACTGGGTCACAGGAATCTGGAAGAGGAAGCCAAAGCAGAGACCATGGGAAAATTTAGCTTCTCAGAGGCTTCTGTATTGCTCACTTTAACTTCCACCACCTTCTCAAGGATGGCACACAGCGGACTGAGCCCTACCCTACCATAACAGTTGTCCATCAAGAAAACGCTCCACGGGCTTTCCTACAGGGACATTTCTGAACTGAGGGTCCCTCTTCTTGGATTCTGTCACAAACACAGTAGCTCTCTATACTCATGGCTGCAGGTACCATCTGGTTCAGTGGCTGTCAACCTGTGGGGCTCGACCTTTATTAGGATTGAATGACCCTTTTACCAGGATTGCCTAAGATCATCTGCATATCCGACACGTATATCGTAATCAAAAACAGGAGCAAACTTGCAGTAATAAATTGGTGACAAAAATGACTTTCTGGTTGAGGGGCTGTGTTAAAGAGTCACGGCATTGGGAAGGTTGAGAGTCACTGATCTAGAACATACAAGTCTTACACTCTATTCTCACAATGTAGTTTAATTTCTCTTCTATCTAGACTGAAGACTGAATCTTGGTTTTCTTGTCTGATAACACTGAAGCATATGGAACTGAAATCTGGTTTCTTTTCTATTCACATTATGCTACTATTCCTAACTATGAAAAACATAAATAAATAAATAAATAAATAAACATAAATAAATAAAAAATAAAATAAACTCTTCATGTCCTGATACTTTTAGTTCAGGCAATGTTATTAACATGGGTCTTGCCTCCTTTGTACATGTCTACTCCATTTAGTTAATTTGAAAACATTTATGAAGACCTGTCAGTCATCAGGTTTTACTCAAAGTGCAGGTGACACAGCCCTGACTCTAACATAAGGGTCAGCTCTCCACAGCTTACGTACTAGTCTTAGTAAAAGAAAATAAAAAACAAAGATGAGCTGGTCCCAAGGAACAACGTGTGCTATTGTAAAATAAATAAATAAATAAATAAATAAATAAATAAATGAATAAATAAATAAATAATATCATGAAAACCAGGCAAAGAATAAGGTATCGGTGGAAGGCCTTGGAACACCAGCAGCAGGAGAAGGAGAAGCTGTGGGTTACAAGGTTGCCTGATGGGAGAATGCAATAATCACAAACAATGTAAAGACAGGGTTGACGCGATAGTGTGCTTGGCTTTTCACTGGCATGAATAAAATACAGTGACCAAGTCATGGTGGCCGGTGAAATACCATGGACCACTGAGAATCAGAAGAGAAAAACAGGAAAAATTACAGGAAAAGTAAAACACGTGGAACAGGTTGAAAATAAGTAGCAAGATGATAGATGTTAAGCAACCATGTCAGTCACTACATAATATAAACATGGCCACCATCAATTATAATCAGAGACCGCCGCAAGGTAGGGAGGTAGAACCATGATATGGCACCCGCTAAGCACAGGCAAGTCCTTGGTTCAAAACTGTGCATTGCAGAAAGAAAGAGAAAAAAAGAGCAATGGAGGAGAGAGGAAGGAAAATTAGAGACTATCATCTGATTAAGGAAGTAGGATATGATGTCTATAAATAACAGAAAAGGTGGAGACCTTAAAGGCAAAGATTGTGAATGCTAAAAGACAGCAAAAGACACCCATCACTAACTGTAAATAACCTGATGTGACTGTGTTGTCACTTAACTAATCCAAGAACAGAGATAATAACACTTAAACAGGTGGACACTTTGTACTACAAATGACAAATATCTGGTACGTACGTACAGTTATCTTTCTATTATCACATATTATAAATGCCATAAATATACCATTTTAACCATATTGAGATACATACTTAAGCAGGGCTGCCAAAAACTAAGGAAAAAAGTAAAATTTCAGAGCAAGGTACACAGAGGTAGGAGTAGGAAGGGTCAAATCAGCAAGTGCTAAAATAGTGTCTTAGTCAAGGTTTTTATTCCTGCACAAACATCATGACCAAGAAGCAAACTGGGGAGGAAAGGGTTTATTCAGCTTACACTTCCATATCATTGCTCATTACCAAAGGAAATCAGGACTGACACTTACACAGGGTAGGAACCTGGAGGCAGGAGCTGATGCAGAGGCCATGGAAGGATGCTGCTTACTGGCTTGCTTCCCTTGGCTTGCTCAGCAGCTTTCTTATAGAACCCAGGTCTACCAGCCCAGAGATGACACCACCCACAATGGGCTGCCCCCCCCTTGATCACTAGTTGAGAAAATGCCTTACAACTGGATCTCATGGAGGCATTTCCTCAAAGGAGGCTCCTTTCTCTGTGATAACTCCAGCTTGTGTCAAGTTGACACAAAATCAGCCGGTACAAATAGCAGAGAAGCTGCCCTACTCTTGCCTTAAGTAAACAGAGCTACCTGAGACCATGGGTCTCACCTCAACAGCCAAATGAGGCAGGTCGTAAGATCCTAAAATACATCAAAATCAAAATAGAACTCAGGTTAACCAAACACTAGAAACTGGGGGGCCACCATCATCCAGCCAGGGAAGTCTAGAGACTCTCCCACAAGAGGAACTAAAACTGAGATGGTAAAGGCCATTGGTATTGATATCCTATACACGAACAATACATAGTTGTACCAAGACCAGGTAATATGTGGCTATACCATCGGCAAAAAATATGCTATTCATATATTTAAAACGCTAAAATTTCTGAGAACTACTAAAGAAGTTAAGTAGACAGGAAGATATCCCGCACCCATTGTTAGATGATATGATGAGTTTCAAGTGGTACATTTACTCAAATTGGTGTATAATTTAACCAAAGTGATATCAGTCAAAACCCATAAGAATTTCACAGAATTTGACACTTAGGTTCTTAAATTTACAAGGTAAAATAAAGAGCTTACAGCTGAGTCAAGCAGCCTCCAACAGGAACCCAAGAAAAGCTCAGTAGATCATAAAACTTAATATAAATCTAGAGGAATTGGTAAGCATTAGCTTACCACAGAGAAACCTACGTAAATATAAATAAATTATGTCATGTATATAAATATATAAATAAATACAAGTCCAGAGCAATTGATAAGCTATAAAGACAAACCCAAAATATTCTATGAAACAAACCACATCAGGAAGGCCTGGAGAGACGGTTCAGCAATCCTGAGCACTTGCTGTTATTACAGAGAACAAGGCTCCCAGCATCAGAGCATCTGACTCCGTTTTGTCCTGTAGAGGCACATGTGTGCAAGCACACGGACAGATTTGTAGGCGCACACGTGTGCAAAGTAGATCAGAAGATACGTGTTGCATGAAAATGCATGTGAACCTTTATCTACACGCTAAGATAATTCAGTAGAGGAAGAAAATTCCTTTCAACATTTGATGCTGCAGCATTGGAAAAATAAAGGCTCTCTGACACCTGCCTCACAAAACAGAGAAAAGTTAAAGACAGATTGCAGAATTAAATGTGAGAACCTGGAGACAAAAGATGAATGAGCGCTTCATCCCTTGGCGACATGTAAAGACTTTCTACATGAAGTGCACACAGAAGTCATGACGCTGATGTGCACAGGGGCAGAATCACTGTCAACATTAAAGTGGCTTTAACACTACACATTATCCAAACAAACAGAAAAAAACAACTCCTGCAATACAAGTATAACAAAAGATTTGCATACAAAATATTTTGTATAATTACTGTACCCATAAAACCCCGTCATTATTAACTTTTCAAATTTTGAAGAGAGGGCTCAGCAATTGAAAGCACTTTTTGTTTTATTATTATTATTATTATTATTATTATTAATTATTTTATTTATTCACATACCAAATGTAGCCCACCCTCCATGTCCCCTCCCAGAAATCTCTACTCCAGCCCCCTTTCCCTTTACCTCTGAGGTGATGCTCCTCCACCTTCAGGCATTCCCGTTCCCTGGGACATCAAGTCTAAAGGATTAGGTGCATCCTCTCCACAGGTACCAGGCATGCACATGGTACACACACACACACACACACACACACACGCACTCGCAAAACCCTTGTACACATAAAAATGCCTGTGTGTGCTGCATGTTTGTATGTATGCAATAGCACACATCCATGTGGAAGCCAAAGGATGTCTTTCTCCACATTGCGTCTCCTCCTTATTGTTTGAAATAGAGTCTTTACTGAGCCTGAAATGCACTCTTGGAGCTTGACTGGGTGCCCAAGAAGCATCTGGGACCTGAGTATCCTCTGTCCCTCAGCTAAAGAGGAAGCTCGTGTGTTCATCACGGTGAGCGCTGCACTCACTGACCTACACCATCCCCGAGTTTTACGATTTTTAAGTAGTCAAAAGGCCTGAACAAACAATTTTTACAAAGTACAAACATGTCCAGTAACGGGGCTGGTGATATGGCTCAGCAGTTAAGAGCAGTGGTTGCTCTTCCAGAGGTTCTAAGTTCAATTCCTAGCAACCACAGTGTGGCTCACAACCATCTATATGGGATCTGATGCCCTTTTCTGGCCTGTGGATGTATATGCAGCAGAGCACCATACATCAAATAAATTTGTAAAAAACATTTAAATAGCCAGGAACTACTTGGATTCTTTTCATTAGTAAATGCAAACTCTTGGGTAAAATATTTTGGGTAAATAGTACCCAAAATCTAGTATGATTTCACATGTTTTAGAACTGCCAAGACTTAAAATGCTATATATGGGGGAGAGTGTGAAACAACTGGAATCCATACAAGGTTGACAGAGGCACAGACATAATATGACAACGTTTGAACACTGAGAGTGTCTAGTGACGTTAAACACACGTCTACTCTACTACCTGGCAGTTCAGAAAGACACCCTCGAGAAATAAAGATACATGTCAATCAAACAAACATGAGAAAAGTTCTTAAGGAAACTTCTCCATCGTAGACAAAAAAAATAAATAAATAATCAAACAAAAAAGCAAACAACGAAAACCAGAAAACAAAAAAAACTAAGACTAGTCCAACTGTCAGTGACATGAGATTAAAAACAGCCATGAAAAAAGTTAAGACTTAGAACCAAATCAGTGATTGTCTGGAATACAGATTTGCCTACACAAGGGGACTTGTGTTTGGAAGGAGTCCATATAGGGTGAACTACTTTTCTGCATTGTTCAGTGGATACTTACATGATTCGGTAAAATAATGGAGAGAACAATGCACAGCAGTTTTTATTTACAATTGTGCATAAATTTAATAAAGGTTCCCTAGGTATTTGTGGTTAGAGTTTGATTAATACTTGTCACACACACACACACACACACACACACACACACACTCACGAAAGGGAGAGCACATAATGAGAAAACAGAAAGCCCCTGATTCTCATGTGCCCCCTTCAAGGTTTACGTTGGACTTGGTTCCTATTACAGTGCTGTTACGGGTTGGAATCTGCAAAGTCATTAAATCCTGAGGGTCCTCATCTGAGGAATGGATTTGTGCCTCATAAAATGAGTAAGGGAGCCTTCTTACTCCTCCAAGTTTACCTCCTGTCCCTCTGCAAGCTAGAAGCTGACAAACCTGCAGGCACCTTGGAGTGGGACTTCTTGACTTTCAGAACAATCAGGGATAATTTCTCTCTTTTCACAGATGACTTAGACTTTGTATTGTGTTCTAGCAACACAAACAGAATTAAAGCTTGGAGCCGGGATGTGGTGATAACTCTTGGAAAGTTCTGCTGTTCTGAGACTCATAAAAACATGAAGGTAATACAGAGCCCAAACAAGAATTCTTGTTAAGTTGGGATATATGGCGGCACTTTGCATTGTGGGGGTAACTCAGAAAGGGGGGGAAGGTATGAAAATGCAGCAAAGGGAAGTGCACAAAAGCCACAGTGATGTTTCTGAGAAGGTGAGAAGAGGAAGGTCTGGCATAAAGGTAGGAGATTCTCAGAAAACTCATCAGAGGTATTGTGTATCCCAGATTCAGAGAGACAGCGGGCTAAATACTGATTGCAGCATTGAATGTATTCAGTTTCAAGACAGTTACTGTCTGCAGCTCTTCCTCTGTCCTCTGTCTGGCTCTGTGGGTTACGCACATTGGAGGATGTCTGAACAACCTGTACCTCTAAGCATGCAGAGAAAGCAAAAATGGTAATTAAGGATGTGTGCTGAGTCTGGATTCAGGGACCGCCACAAAAGGTTTGAGGATCTGGAAACTTTAACAACTATGCTCAGAAGACAGGGACAGCAAGCAGTGGAACATTGGTCCAGCCCAGGTTCAAGAACAGCAGAAAGCCAGAGTAGAGCGGTTGTGAACCATCCCTTCGTCATCTGGAACTGATTGAAAGTACCACTCTTACATAAATGCCACAAATACCCTAAACTGCCTGTGATTTCCCCAAACCTCACTGATGTGGAATTAATATCAGTGAAGCTCCATTCTCACCACACACAAGACTATCACACGCACACAAAGAGCCTGTGTTCAACACCGACAAATACCCACAGCTTGAGATTAATAGTCAGAAATTAGGAGGGCAGGAACCTTCGATAGAAGCCGCGTGTGAAGGCCAGAGTGGATTTTTAATATTGGGGACAACAAGCATTAACTAATTTCTCCTACTGGAGTGCACTGTCCTTTGGTCTCTATTTTTGCTCCTAATTGTTCCTGCAGGTAGCAGGTTAGCATGGACCACACTTAGAGAGGAAGCAATTGAGTATGGCAGAGATCCTGAAAGAAGGGGCTCAATAAAAGAGCAGCGTGTGCTCTAATCTGGCCTTTTACAACATCCACTATCAAAGGGCTTTGGGGGTTTAAGGGGATTAGATGTGATAACCTGTCTGTCAGGTCCTTACAGGAGGAAGCACCCCTACTGTTTTCAGGGAAGATGCCCTACTGTATATTATTGTCATTAAGCATTTACAGAGTACTAAAGGCAGCCAAAGCCCCTCCAAAGCATTTTTATCTGTTGTTCCTCATGAAACTCACCACTTCTAAGAATCAGCTACAAATGGAGAAGCCAAACCAAGGTACCAGAAGTCGGTGGCAAATATCTGATTTACCCGGAACACAGCAGTATCGGGAAGGGGAATTTAGAGCCTTGAAAAGAGAAAAAAAAAAAAGAGTTTGCCTTTTCAAGACATACTAAGGGTGTGGAATGAGGACTGTGCACAGAGGTGGGCATACATGTGTGTGCATGTGTGTGTGTTAAAATCAAGCCCAATTTCCTTATGTTTTCTTGCAATCTTACACATGGTTTTATAACAAACACCCAAGGGTTATTTTCTGCAGACACATTATGCATCTCAATAACAGCTGTACACAATGATTGACACAGTTGCATAAGGGAGGGGGAGCAGAAAGCGGCCATGCATAAGAGAGAGTAGCGATGATGGGCTGATGTATTCAGCTACCATGTACATGACAAGAGACCCCAAATCTGATGCATAATGAGGCAAAAATGAAATACTACGTGCCCAGTCATTCATACTGCTTGTAATTTTCTAGGAATTAATTCAGCTTTCGGGTAAACCCTAAGCAGACAACCTAAAGTACAGGGTCAAAAGTGCAGGAGCCCACTGTGACCCAGCAAAGCTGTCTGCCGCAGGTTCTGCAAAAGGCGCAGCAACACTGCACAGTGGCCTGGGGATGAGGTCTAAACCAACAGTGTTTTGTGCTTGTTTGTTTGTTTATTTTTCTGAGATCTACCCTGTTCAGAACAGAATTATGGGGTTAATTTTTGTGATTATTACTATTGAAGCAGCTACAACTTTCATTTTAAATAGAATTAAACCCCGATTAAAATAAACAAATAGCCTGTTTGTATGTAGGCCTTAAAGGCAGGAGTAATATGTCTCTGTTGCAGACAGCTGTTCAAATGTAATGATTAATTTGGGTGACTTACTTAAAAGGCTATGTTTTATATCATTTAAACTTGTCTTAAGACCCTGTTAAGAAAAAACAAGTGTTTTAGTATCCTGAATGTGTGTGTTTGTGTGCACATGTGCGTATACTTGATTGTGTATGTGTGTGTGTGTGTACTTGATTGTGTATGTACTTATAGAAACCAGAAAGTGACTTCCTATGCTTCCTTGATCAGTCTCCACATTATATTTGAAGCAGGATCTCTCACTGAACCTAGAGCTCATTGATTTATCTAGGCTGAGTTAGTCAATGAGTTCAAGGATCTGATCATCATGCCCCATGCTTCTCCACATGTGTAACCCTGGTGGTTATAGGCTCATGCTGTGTTTAGCTTTTATGTAAGTTCTTGGAATCCAAACTCAGTCCTGATGTTTATACAACCCCCAGCCCTAAGTTTTCATAATGTTCTTTAATCATAAGTTGATAAAAACAAATTTCAATATGTACTCATAATGCAGTGATAACCATGTATTAGGAATAGTCTCTTTCCCAATAAGCTCACAGGCTGACAAAAATGTCTTCACATAGGTTTGTTACTCAGGACCTTGAGGCCCTCAGTGAGGGGGAGGACCATTATCTCACTCATGGAAGGAAGAGGAATATGAAGAAGTATCCACAGTAGACTTTAGCTGAAATGCTTCTCCAAGGCTGTGCATAGGTAGAGTGAATGGGAACACAGAGGAATGAATATGTGTAAAGGCATACCAGCAGAGAATGTTTATAACCTGCAAAGGTGTTTGGAGGGGAGCCAAAGAACTGTAGCTCTTCATTTTTTCTGGTTGAGTCAGAAGTATGTATCAACAGAGGATTCTCTTCTGAGAGGGAAAAACTTCCCAGCCAGTCCAATGGCACCAAGGCCACCAACACTGCTTCAGCAAGTTCTGATTCAAGGAGTAACTGCCCTTGAATGGATACAGCTCTGATAATCCATAGATAGCTAAATGTTCAGCTACCTTGGGAACCATTGGCTTCCATCTCAGACTTCCTCTTGCACAATTTACCTCTCCATTTCATATCAACTGCCATATCTGTATCTCAGGTTCTTAACCTTTGTATGCAACGGCCTCTTGCTTTCTCGTCACTGGTAGGGCAATTTCTAAATGCACAGAGGGACTTGTCGTGACCTCCTGTGTTAAAGCCTCTCTGTTGACTCTACATCATCTAACAATGGACACAGTGGAGAATGGATTCTGATGAAGCTTATTTTTCCTACATCATCCATCCCAGTCCTCAGAACAGAAAAACAAACATGTGATCTTAAGGCTTCCTAAGGCCTGTCAAGGGTCTGTTAGAATGTCCTTCACACCCCTGCTCTTCAAGAGGAAATGTTAATGATGTGTACTACTTCATGTCTTGAAAGCTGTTCTACAGAATGACTTCAAGTGTCAATATTTATCTGTCTGTCAGTATCTATCTATCTATCTATCTATCTATCTATCTATCTATCTATCTATCTTCCTATCTGTCTCTTTTAGCTACTATCTCTATCTTCTATCTATTTATCTATCTCTACCTCTCCATTTTTTTTCTCTCTCTCTCTCTCTCTCTCTCACCTTTTCCTCTCCTCTTCTGTCATTTCTCACCTTATTCTCATGATGGTCCACATTGCCTCTGTGCCTCAGCAAATAGTTTTCCCTCTGTTTGCCTGCTGCCTGCTGGGTGATCCCTGCCCACATCTTGCTCTCTACTTACCCCTTAAAGACCATTTCTGATGTCCCTCTCTCACAGAATACTTTACCTTCTGCTACGAAGTTAGAAATTCTAGTCCACTAGGATTCAGCTGCCACTGTAGATTATGTAATCCATGGGCTTTCAATCGCCATCCCCTTTTAAATCCCAAGGACTTACAGAACAAGAAGCATGTCTTGTGTGCTATGGCTTTGTCATTACCATAGATATGTAACTTCTGTGAACATGACAATGAGTGGCCCAGATGAGAACTAAGAAGAGTCCACAACAGGAACGCTCTGAAGGCTGTCACTGAGGCAGGACCTGATGGCATAACTATTGACATGAAAAGTGAAGATAAATAGTTAAGGACAGTGCCATGCGAGGGTGATGGTGAACACAACGTAATGTACCAGTGATGGTAAGGACAGCTGTGGCCAAAGCAATCAGAGAACAGAAGATAAGTAAGAGGCTGAAAAGAGCAAGAAGACAAACTCAGATGGTGACTCTGAATAGGAGAAAAAGTGAAAGTGTTCTAGGTACCACCACTTTGGACATGTGGGTGGGCTCTCTTATCCTCCCTGTAGACTAAGAACCTGTGTCTTTCTGAGCTCTGTCTGTGCCTCTTCTTCCTTCAGGTCCTATGCTATTGAGATGCAGGGTGAGTGGCTATTAGTCACTGTGTGACTACACAAGAATCAATAGATGTGTGACCAGCTTATTGAAAGGGCTGAGCATAATGTGTCCAAACAGGAAGCAGCTGTATTTCCTCTTCCCACTGCCTTTCAGTGTGTCAGACCCTACCCCACACCCTCATGACATTTCAAGTGGCAGTCCATATGCATCCAGTCATTTTTAATAACAAAACAGAATTTGCTCTTACCTTTATAAATACAGAACATTTCCAGGTAGTGAAGGGTTCTGTTAAATGTAAGTGTCCGATTCCCAGCTCTCCTTCAAAGCCCCTCTCCCTCTCATCATCATAGATTCAGTCCCTTGAAAGGGAGGTGAGCAACCTTCCTTCCGTCTTCCCAACCCAGTCAGTTCTCTCTAATATTTCACAATCAGAATGAGGAGAAAAGGGCGAGAGGAAAGAACAAAAGGCTCATTCAGTAATGTTGTTTAAACTTCCCATTGAACACATCTGGAGGTCCTAACGTGCACTTCTCATAAAGGCAGTTTTGCTTAAGAGCCTAGCAGTTTCTTAATATGGGCATGTTCTGGACAACCTTTCTATTCACATGCAGACATAAACATGCAAATATACACACATGTACATGAACACACACACTCACACATTCACATATTTACACAAACACACACATACACTCAAACAATCATAGAAATTCCCACTCAGACACACTCAGATATAGACACACTCATATACATACAATTCCACACTCACACATACACACACATGTTCACATGCACATTAAAAACACAATATATGGGCTAATATGCAGATACACTCAATCTTGCATACACAATCATTCATACACAATCACAACAGTTTCACATGCACACTCACACCTACATTCAAACTCACATATACTGTTCCACAATCAAACACACTCATAAACATGTGCATGCACACACACACAAACTTACACACTCAGACACTCGTACACATTAACACACTCACATTTACAAAGGCATACTCATTTATACACAATCAGTATGCACTCACGACAAATGCACACACAATCACACAAATATATACTCATACATAGATGTACATTCAAATAAACATAAATGCACATGTACCTAGCAGAGCCTATATATACACACAAAATGCACACATGTGTACACAAATGCACACAGGTACACATAGACACACATTTCCCCTGCTTCCTCCTGCCCTAGGTTTGTGACTCAGATGTAAACTCTCAACTATTACTACAACACCATGCCTGCTTGCCTACTGCCATGTTTTCGACATGATCATGGACCGTCCTCTAAAACTGTGAGCAGCCCCCTATTGAGTGCTATGTTTTATAAGTTGCCTGTGTCACGGTGTCTCATCACAGCAACAGAACAGTGACTAAGACAGTATGCCAAGGTTAAGTGTCCACTCAACTCTGCATCTGTTTCCCTCTGGCTTAATTTAAACACAGAGGCAAATAGGTTTTCGAAGTCACTGGACTTCAACCAAGTTTGTTGCTTTAAGAGAAGGCAACGATGTTCCATTCTCTTCTAGGAGTTCGGTCAGGTCTGATAGAATTCCGGTCTCGTTAAGAGAAACACAAAAGAGAGACTATTTGGAAGTGTTGGGATGAGGAACTCCAAAGAAAATCCACACAAGTACCTGTGAGTTGAATTTGGTATTGTTCAGTTTCCAAATTAAATGCGTTATGCTCCTCATAATGATCTGTTCCGCAATGGACCACATGCATGATGTATCTGTACTGAATATCCCAGGTGTGTAACAGGCTACCCCGTCCACTTTGAGTATGTGCAGTCTCTGATGAGCAGTCTACCATGAAAGCACTAAGCACATGTTTCTCTAGACTTGGATCTCTGCTGATAAGTGACACATACCTGCACTTAACATTTGCCAGGCCACCCGGAGTTCACGGTGCATTCCATGTTTCCCAGGATAGTCCCAGGCACTCCATTCAGCCTCTGAGACATTTTCCAGAACCTATCAGCACCGACCTCAACCGTTCAAAGCAGAGCTTTACCCTTCTAATGCCTTCTGAATCCATCAGGTAGAAAACCTTCAATATTCAATTAGCTTCTCACAGGCTTTGGAAGAACAAGTAGGAAGCATTTCTGTTTCTATTCATGATCGCGTTTTCAAAGTATCTTGTAAGATTTGAGGGCAGATATTGCTCAATGGAAATTGATTTTTAGTATTTTAGGTAACATTCAAAGAAACTCTGGTGTGTCAAAACGCAACCAATATGGACAAGAGATGTTCTTGAACTGGAGAAGTTAATAATCCCTTACTTGGTTGCCTTTCACTTTCTCTATTCCGTTTCTCTAGACACACGATGTATATGTGTTGAACTCTTACATTCACATGCAGGCATAATGTGTTGGGGTAAAGATCTTCTTTTCCCTGTAGCTTCATACTGTTCAATTTGACTATCAAATTTTGTTTTTGTCATTCTTTCCCTTTGTCTGCCCCAAATCTTATATTACATTGCTTATTTCTTTTAAATTTAGTAAAGTACATTTTGCTAGGGGTGTTCAGTTCTTACCATCTCTGGTCTTAAACTTTAGTTCTTACATTTAAAAAATGCCTGCTATTAGGAAAGAGGGTCTATTCCTTCAAGAGGGTGACCTCCTACGGTTTTCACATGTCCCCGTGGGTGGTGAGCATGAGCTAGGCTCAAAGTTGTATGAGAACATACAAAGGGGTTGAAATTGAGAGGGAGGCACGTTGGAGAAATAAAGGATTGGTAAGATCAAAATACATTGCACATATGTATAAATTTCCTATAGAATAGGCTCAAATGTTTAATTCTATATATTTACTTATGTAGTGAATGGGGGACTTTTTTGTTTATACATCAGAACTTAACAGAGTATCAAGTTCTCAGTTTCCTGAGACAATAAGTCTCAGGTGAAATCACACACATGCTCGTATATGTAGACACATACACACAAATATAACACACATATACCTTGAACTTTGTACCAAAACAGTTTCTTGTGAAATACGGGGGTAATAATTTAAAATGATGGTATGATTGGGTTTTTAATCTACTCTTCTAATTTAGTTTCTTAAAATAGATTTATTTCATTTTATACTTTTGTGCATACATGTTTATCTGCATTATATGTGTGCACCACATGTGTGCAATATTCACGTAAGTCAGAAGGAGGCAAAGGACGCCACAAAACTGCACTAAAGTTTGGGAAACTTCACTAGAGTCGGGTTCCCTCCACGTGCGGCAGGTTCTCTGAATCTCTCCAGCCCCTTGACTCCGTTTCTAACATCAGAAATCCCACTGTGTGTTTCTAGAACTTTAAAATGGTTTTGCATCTAGTGTTTCAGAGCCTATTCTTACCAGTCTCAACCAGATCTTCAAATCAGGAAAATGACCTGATTTTCTGCTGTTTGCCTTCTTTATCAGTTGGGATGCATGTGGGCAACTTCCCTATTTGCTTCCCTATCTACAGCAATGTCCTGATTTCATTTTCTTCATAGAACGTGGTCCACACTGATGCAGTGGGAAATATTCTTTGAAATTGTCAAATTATTTGTATAATTTGTGAATATCTAGAAAATAACACGTCGACAATTTGGCCCGATCACCATTTTTCTTTAGCTTCCCCATATCGCATGGAATCCGGTCTTACAGATATCTTAATCATACCATGTTTAATGGAGCTATAAATATTCTAAATCACACAGCTCACCTTACCCATTCTAATTACTAAGCCTTAGTCTTGCCTAGAAGAACCGAGTGATAAATACCATTGCTTGCATTTCCTCACCATCTAGAGCCCATGGCTTTGAAAGTCTGAGATAAGTATCTCATTTCCCCTTCATCCTCATAGGAGTCATCTTTCAAGACTTTGCATGCTAACCTCCATGGCCTGCCTATACGCCTTGACAGGCCATCTTGAACCAACCCAGTGCCTCTATGTTTCTTCGGGATTTCTTTTCCTGGGTTTTTAGATTTCACAGAAAACACCTGACTTCTGGTATGTGCTCCCTAAATACCTGGCAGACTGGTTGGACTAGAATAGGTAGGAGACAAACTGAAAGCATGGAATTTGTTATATTGTGAAATAAATATGGTTAAATATGGAATAAGACTTAGAGTCCTAGTTACCATTTTTATGTGTTTTTATGTGTCAAAAGGTAAATATGAGAGGATGGCTAGCCCAGGCTGTTAGAGTGTCCAGAGCAAATGCCTCTTTGTTACGCAGACATTTTTTTCCTTGCTCTGTGTGTGCACATGTTTCTACATGTGAGTGCAGACGCACAGATGCTTCAGTGTGTTTGCTACATTGACCAGGGAAGCTGGCTTGGGTCTGGAGGGATCGCCCACGCTTCACCGCCCACCCACTCATACAAGTACTGCCATTACACAGCTTTGTCCCCTGTTTTTTAAATTATATGTCCGGGGACTCAAACAGACCATGCCCTGTTTGTGCAGCAAGGACTTTGCCCGCTGAGCCACCTCGCTGCCTGGAGTGACATTCTCAATGCATAGCTTTCAACATAAATTCTCCAAAGGAGACTAAAGTTTGCAACAAAAAGTTTGAAGTCCTACTGATGCCTTTAAAACTGCATCTTAATTGATATAATCTAGTCATGTGTAACTCGACTACATTCTGCCCTTTCTACATTTAAAATCAGACAACAATGTGTTTTCTAAATGCAGAATTATTACATATATTTTTAATCAGGAGTGGTTTTATTTTTTTCTTTTCTTTCCCTCATGACCTCCTCCCATTCCAGTTGAATTTACAAATCCATAAAAACATGTGTTTAATAAGTATGGTAAGTCATTCGTTGCTGACATTTTTAAGATCTGCCCGTACCCACTTTTTACTGATATGCGTTTCGGGCAACACCTTCCTGCTGTTGTATAGAAACAATATGAGTTTAATATTTCATCCCTACAACCTAAAGATACTGCCTTTTATTAGAACATGGAGCCCTTAAATGGAAAGGCTTTCCCTAACATTAATGTACAAAAGCCAACAAAATTGCTAATTAAAGTTAATTATAATTAATTGTTCAAAGGTTCAGAATCTGTTCAAAGTCTCATCGTTGCCCTTTTATTCCAGTGTCTGTTGTTTATATTTGAAATCAGCCTTATATTTAGCAACACTCGTTATGGTCTGAAGAGGAAATGTCCCACAGGTCCGTGTTTGCACACTTGTGCCCCAGCCAGCATTTCTATTTCGAAAGGTGATAGAAATTGGCTGGAGGAAGGACATTACCTGCAAAAAGCAGGCTCAAGATTTTAGAGCCTGGCCTCTCATTTGCCACTGGAGTCCTGAACAATGTGACTAGGCAGCTTACTGTTCCGGTCCCACAGCCTGGTCTTTCCTCATCCTCCGAGGGACATGATTATGGAACTGTAAGCCCAAATAAACCCTTTCTCCCAGACATGGTTTCCATTAGGGTATTTCACCCCAATAACAGAAAAGAAATTAATACAGTGCCGAAATCATCTTAAAATTTCCAGTCGCATTGTCCTCCAAAACTTGGATATTATAGACAGTCATTGTTTTAAAAACAAGATCACAAGCTAAAAGCCATCATTCATACATTTAAAACCCTTCCCTTTCTTACCCCCCGAAACTTTGTTATACCAGATGGAGAAAATGTGTCCCGATGAAAGCCATTTCTGACAGGAAAAACAATGTCAATTTTTAGAAACTCATAAATGCAAACCAGAAGTGAAAGCCTAATAGAGAAACGTATTGTACACAGAAAATATCTAAAGACAAAATATGACGGTTATAGGATGCCTCACCCGCCGCTTTAATGTACCCCTAATTAATCACAGCGCCTCCTCCGTTAAGCTCAGAGCAGGTAAAGAGATGAGTTCTTATGGGTGTGTCTACGGGGGCTCCAAGTGCTTTTCTGAGGGACCCGCCACGGGCAGGCGTTTCCGTAAAGTATGATTATGCTGCCCTCTCTTGGCCAAGGAGGAGCACTGTTCGGCTCGACTGCCGGTGAGTTTTTTGGTTTTTTAACTTTTTCAAAAAGGTTTTGTTCTTAAGAGAAACAGTTTGTTTAGATACCGTGTTCTCAGTGCTATTTGCACAAATTAAAGTGCTAGTTGCTAGCCTTAGAACAGCTAGGAGTGCTTGAAATAACCCTGGGTTTCCAAACTGATGTGACTGGAAGCCGATGGGAGTGCACACGGCAATGTAGACTCCAAGAAAGTCCACACTGTAATAAAGCGAGTACCGAGTAAAGTGAAGAGTAGGAAGGCCCTAACCCCATGGCTTTGGAGAAGCGCTCACCGCAGGGGTTTCTGTCCACTTTCTAAGTGCTCTGCCCACTTTCTCATTTGATAGGAGAGAAAAACTGATTCATTACAAAGCAAGAAATTGTTACTGGACAAGCACTAGTAGAAGCCAAAAACCTATGTGATGATCAGTTTTAATTTCAGAAGCAGTGCTGAGCTGGAACCAGCTGGAACCAGCTGGAACCACTACATAAGTCAACTAACACTTAAGTAAGGATTTTGTCAGAGAAAGAGAGGGAGGAGAAGGGGGAGGGAGGGAGGGAGGGAGAAGAGGGTGAGGGAGAGGGAGACCTTCCAAAGAAAACTTGTAATTAACAAATTTTTGTTAATCACAATGAATATAACTCTGAAGAAAAGCTTTCTTAGAGGACAGCATCCCAGATGAAGCACTGTATATGTGAAGCACGTTGGGTCGGTGGTCTAGCCCACACAGAGGCCCTTTGCCCCTTGCTTTCAGACATGCACAATTCAAATAGGTCTACATGCTGAGGGGAAACCTGGAAAGGGATAACATTTAAAACATAAGTAAAAATATATCCAATAAAAACCCAATTCCTCAGTGAGGCTAGTCTTTTCATCTTGCTCTGGGGTCCTGTCTTGGCTTCGTCCAAGGCTAGACTTACAGGCCGTCCACCACACCCACTTGGTCCCTATGAGTTTCCAGTCCTCGTGTTGAGATATCTTCCCTGCCTCCACGTCTTACACCAGCTCTCTAAAATAATAGAGGCTGGGAAATTTGAGAAATGGTGTCACACCCAAATACCATGTATTCAAGCACATGGTCATGGCAAAATGTTTGGGTATGATATTGTGTTGCACGGGAGAAACAGGTCGTTCAGGTTCTATGGTGACAATGCGGGAGTAAAAGTTTGTTTTTATTCAACAATGATGTTTATATATAAACATGTATATATATACCTCATTTTTCAGTCGCTCACACATGTCAGAAGCTGGCATAATGCATTCACAGGGCACATCCAAGAAACTGAGTCCAGTATAGCTCACTGTGTATTATCAGGAAGATATAGATTAATAATTATTTCAGTTTCGGCTCTGTCTTTGTTCCCAGGACTCACTTGAAAATGTTATACATCAAGGTTACTGTTCTGTTGAAAAAAACCTACTATTAATTAATTGGTGGTTTTATATAAACTAATGTAAACAGGCTCCCTGAGTCAGAGCTCAGCCTATCAGTTCCAACAATGCCACTATCAGTGATAACACAGCCGAGCACCTGACCAAAGTACCAGCCACTGAATGCAGAAATGAAGCTTCTAGATTAATCTCCAGTCTGTCATAGTGAAAACCAATAGCAAAACCGTGTTTGAAATGAAAGGATGTTAGAAAAGACGATCACTGAACACAGAGAGTCGCCCACTTGCCACTTAGACCTCAAAATGAAACGGCATCTGGAGAGACAAGGCTGTTCCTAATGTTATTGATGGAATGACAGAAAAATCGTGTCGGTAACAGAGACAGAAGGAACCAGCACCAGGCGGAGCACAATCAATGCGAATGCAGTTTTCAGTGTTACAAGTCATTACGTTGAAGATGTGTGAGAATCGGTTTTAAATACAACATATAATCAGAATCTATGGTAAAACCACATAATAAAAATAACTTTCTAAAAGCTGCACCAAGTCAATAAAGGTGTTGATTTAATAAAATCAAAAGCCTGACTCTGGAGTATAGTTATTTTTGAGTCTCCTCATCAGAGAGAATAAAAACAAAACTACAGCTTACTGACTACACATAGGTACACATAGATCTTCCCAGCACCCATGTGGGCACTGCTGCCATCACCCCATTTTACAGATAAGGAAAATAGAGGCAAAGCACCAACTAAGTACATAGGGGCTGCTCTGGGTAAGTAATAGAGTACTATTTGAATCCAGCCTTATAGCAATTACATTACATACTTCTCATCCATGTTAACGATAAAACTACAAAATCCAGGAACCCTTCCCAAAAAGCAGCTGCTTTAAGCTTCATTCTGCTTCATGCCCCTATGTAGTGTAGACTACGTAGGGCCATGCAGTTTTGCAAGGCCTGGGACCCACAATGCTTACAGAGCCAGGTCACCTGGGAATCAGAGTCAGGCCCTCCCATCGGGGAGAGGCATTCTATGCTAGAAATAAACATTTGATAGACTTTCTTACACACAAATGTTACTTACCTTTAAGTTCACAATACTTTGTTTAGATGGCTTTTTCCTGAACTAAAATTTAAGGCCTTGGAAAATGAGGATAATAATAATTTCTTTCTTTACTAGCTAGTGTGATTCTACCTAACTAATGTGAAACATGTATTTGTTAAAATATGAAACTAGATGTAATGACCAATAAAAGCCTGCTAAAGAAAATCAACGTAATTTATGTATTAATAGAAGAAGTTTTAAATGATAATGTCCAGTACTGCCATTACTGTTCGTAGGGCATGCTACGGAATGAGGGAAAGGCGGCTGCTCCTTAAGAAGCGGATAAATGACATTTTTTAGGAAGGTCTCAATTTCTCTCCTTTATTCTTCAACTGATGGAATCTCCTTAGAAATGTCTTAGGAGTTAGGGATGTGGCTCAGTTGGCAGGGTGCTTACGTAGCTCACAGGAGGCCCCGGGCACGTCCCCAGGAGCATATGTGTCCCGTGTGTAGCAGTGCCTCCGCTGCCAACACTCCAGAGGGTAGAGGCCAGAGAAGCAGAAGCTCGGGGTCATAAGATGATTCGTAGTCAGTTCAAGACCCGTGAGAGCCACATACAACACTGCAGGAAGGGAAGGGAGTGGGAGGAGAGGGAAGGGGAGGGGAGGGGGGAGAGGGAAGGGGAGGGGAGGGGGGAGAGGGAAGGGGAGGGGAGGGAAGGAGAGGGCAAATGGGAAAGGCTAGGGCAGGGGGAAGAGAGGGGAGAGAAGAAGAGGGCAGGGGAGAGCAGTGGAGGGGAGGGGAGGAGGAGAGAAGGGGAGGGAAGAGGAGGGAGAAAGGGATGGGAAAGGATACCAGGGCAGGCGAGGAGAGGGGAAAGCAGGGGATAGGAGAGGGGAGAAGAGGGGAGAGGAGAGGAAGGGAGTGGTAGGAAGAAAAGGGGAGGGGAGAAGAGGGGAGAGGAGGGGAATGGAAAGGAGGAGAAGGCAGGGAAGGGGGGATACGAGGGAAGGGGAGGAGACATTTTCAACTTTCCTCCTTGTCGGCTCTGCTTCAACAACAGAATATCCACGACTTCCCATCACTGTTCCCAATGTCTACTGTCCTTTCTCCCTCGGGGCTAACAACATTTTTAGAATAATTTTGAAATATAATAGTTTTAGCATAATTGTTAAATGTGAAAAGATTTGTAAAATATAAGTTCTACAACTTCACTCATTTAAAAAAAAAAAAGAGGGGGAGACAGACACAATACAAATTCAGAGACTGCTAACACATAGACCTGAAAATGTCCAAGCTGATACAATCCCAGCATAAACAAAAGGAAATCGTCACAAAGTCCCAACCCTGGTCAAGAAATGATGAATTTGCTGAGAAGTAAAAACCAGTTTTCTCCATAGAAGAAACACTGAGCTTTCCAACCATGCGTCAGGGAAAGCCTCACATTCAGGAACAGCCGACCAGTGTGAAATGCACTGCATGGATTTTGTTTTACTTGATTTTATTTTGTTTATTCTTTTGTAAGAGAGAGGGAAAAGAAAGATGTTGGGTGAGTAGGGAGATGGAGACCATCTGGGAGAACTTGGGTATGGTCAAAATACATTGTATAGAAAGATTTTAGAATAATTTTAAAATATAATTTAAAGTAGCCCAGTAAGGACAAAATACAAACTCTGAACATGGCATCTAGGGTATTTGGGATTTATTCCAGTGAAACGTCTTTGTGCACATACCTTGTCATTGTGCTTTTCAACGCTGTAGTAAAATGCCTGAGACTGGACATCTCTGTGAAGAGAATTATGGTTCTCGAAGTCCAAGAGCACATTAGTGGTGTCCGCTCAGCTCTGGGAAAGACTTCATGTTATGACGGTGTCATGCTGGGCCTCGTGATGGCAGTATGAAACCAACAGAGATCAAGCTGTCAGACAGTGAGATCAGCATGGTGGTTTAAATAAAAATGGTTCCTGTAGCTCCACAGGGAATGGCACTATTAGCAGGGATGACCTTGTGGAAATAGGTGTGTCTTTGTTGGAGAAAGTGTGTCACTAGGGTGGTGGTCTTAGAAGTCTCAGAAGCTCAAAAGCATGCCCACCGGGTCACAGTCTCTTTCTGCGCCTGCCAATCCAGATGTAAGACTTTCGACTACCTCCCTAGCACGGTGCCTGCCATGATGACAATGAACTAGTCTCACTTAGATGTTTTCCTTTATAAGAGTTGCTGTGGTTTTGGGGTCTCTTCACAGCAATAGAAAACTTAAGACAACCAGGTCCACTCCTCTTGGGAGAACTAAGCAACTCTTATGAGCGCTGCCTAAACTCTTGCAAGAGGCAGCACCCAGAATGGTCTTCTACTAGTCCTACCTTTTGCACACTGAGGTCAAGGCTACAATAGATGAGCCCTTGGGAAAACAGCCACATCCAACGATGGCTCGTTCCAGCCCATGTACAAGTAATTCCCGTGGAATAACAGTGGAGGATGTCTTTGTCTTCTTGTGGCTGTAGATACCTTTCAGCACCATGACAGGGGAGAAATGCTGCAACAAACACAGGGTATCACTTCTCCAGTCAGGAAGCACAGAGTGGACAGGAAATGGGCTAGGTTATAAAGCCTAAAGCCCCGAGATGATTCACTTTCTCTATGAGGCTCCAACTCTCAAAGCCTGCATAGTCTGCTTTGCCACAGTGGAGAAGGCAGATGTGAAGGGAGTACCTTCCCTTCCCACAGACAAAGGCAAAGCAAAGGCATTGAAAGCCAGGAAGAATGACTATAACCCTTCTTCGTCTCTTCTTAAACCAAGAACCAGAATAAACTCTTCTCACTTAAGTTGCTTCTTCTTTTCAGCAGACTCCTATGGAAATACCTCCCATGTTAGAAGAGGGAAAAGCTACCTCAGGATGTGCCAGATCCTAAAATGAGTTTCTTCTGGTCTACTGGGACACAAGAGAGTCTGAGAAACCACCACACTTTGGCCGAATCCTTTGCCAGCTTCTCAGAGCAATATGCTTGTAGGGCCATGCTTGTAGGCTCAGTCCCTAAGAAAAGAAATAACAATGCAGTAGTGGAATCATCTTTTTCTAGCTTCGTTTCTGTTGCTATGAGAAGATACCCTAAGCAAAAGCAGCCTGGAGGAGAAAAGGCTTGTTTGAACTCACAATCCCAGGTGACAGCCCATCACTACAATAGGCTCAATGGTGGAAGATGCAACTGGTCACATTGTACCTACAGTCAGGAGCAGAGGGGTAAGCGTGTGCAGGCTGTGCTCGCCTGTTTCTCCTCTCTGTAGGACTGAATGCTTTTAAGACAGTTTCCCACAGGCAGGCCCAGAGGCCTACTCAGTGTAAGCAGTTCCTCGTGAGACCATCTTCCAGGTAGTGTTAGGTTGACTTAAGGTGACAGGCCAACCAGCACAATGTCCCCATGTCTGCTCTCTCAGATGCCTGTGAGGCCTCACTGTTCTAGCTGAGAGAATCAAAGTCAACACAATTGGTTTCATTTTCTTTATTTTCTTCTTTCTTTCTCTTTCTTCCTTCATTCCTTCCTTTCTTCCTTCCTTCCTTCCTCTTTTTTTATTTTTTTATTTTGAGATAACGTAACTATGCTTCTCTGAGAAATGGGGGAAGCGAGGGGCTTGAAACTGAAAGATGACATAATTCGAGGATCAAACACAAGCAAGATCTGGCTGAGGAACGGGAGGCTGAGATGCTGCCGTACTGGATGAACTCGAGATCGCTTCGGAGGAATCTGTTCTTTTTTGTGATAAACATTTCATGACAAACGGATAGCTTCAGCGTCAGAAGGCAAAACAATAGAATTAGCTGTTTGGTTTTTAAAGCCCTATTTCTCGCCCAAATTTGAATTTTCCCTTTGTACTTTTCACATTATGAAGTGGAACATTTACTGAACAAATACCAATTTGAGCTAAAATGATATTAGATGTTGATGATCTACCTATTTTTAGCCCGAGGATGAAGTGAAATCTCTGTATTCACATTTTCATCATTTTAATGAAAATGAGGTAATATGCTGAAATGGTATTTTCTTAGAATGTATTAAGGTTTATATATTCTCGGTTTTTCAGATATTCGGTGTCATATACTTTTCCTCCGAGTCAGATGCATTATAAAGATGCAGATTAACATTTTTACTGCGAAAAGCATGCTGCAGGTTTCAAAATTAATTCCATTCTTGATCATTGAGAGGATAGTGTCCTAATGCCAGCAACGCACTATCCACAGTACAATATGGCTCAACTAGACACAGCTGCTTCGTGATTACTCTTGAAAGTTTGGTTATTGCAGAGCTGATCGACTTTGCAAAGGATGTGTCTCCTCTTGTCCTCAATTAGGCTCATTTGTTCATCTTCTGAGATTATATTATTGACTCAAATATTGAAGAGACTCATGAAATGATAGTTCAAAGGTTGGTGGCCCCCAAGATGTTTGCTACCCAGTCAACACTCATGTCTGCTTTTTTGGCGACTTCATGAAATACTTCAGTGTGGGGAACTGGAGAGATGGCTCAACGGTGAAGAACACTCTTGCTGTTGCAGAGGACCTGAATTCAGTTCCCAAAACCCATGTGAGGCATCTCAAAATCACCTGTCACTCCAGCTCCAGGGGATACGGTGTCCTCTTCTGGATTCTCTGGGTACCTGCGCTCATATGCATATACCCACATACACTCACCCATACATACACATAATTAAAAATTAAAACCTAACAAAATGCTTAATATTTTTCAGCTTAGGCCATGATAATACATTTTATGTTATACTCCTTAAATATAACCAAAGGTGGCTTTGTCATATTGCTTTTTAAAAAAATGATATATTTTATTTACATTTCTAATGTTATCCCCTTTCGCAGTTTCCCCTCATATCCCCTATCCCATCCACCTTCCCCTTGCTTCTATAAGGGTGCTCCCTAGCCCCTCCCACCTCACTGCCCTGACATTCCCCAACACTGGGCATTGAGCCTTGGCAGGACCAAGGGCTTCTCTTCCCACTGATGCCCACAAAGGTTATTGCTACATGTGCAGCTGGAGCCATGGGTCTCTGTGTGCTCTTTGGATAGTGGTTTAATCCCTGGGAGCTCTGGTTGGTTGGTGTTGTTCTTATGGTGCAAACCCCTTCAGCTCCTTCAATCCTTCCTCTAACTCCTCTATTGGAAACCCGGTTCTCAGTTCAACGGTTGGCTGTGAGCATCCGCCTCTGTATTTGTCATGATCTGGCAGATAATTCCACAGTATTTTTGCACAGTGTAAGACAAGTGTGGCAGGATTTACTCAGGGAAGTGCCACTGCGTTACTCTAAATAAAACAGCCACAGGAAAGCATCTGACATGATAAATATTGTCTCTCACAAATAACATGACAAATTCTGGATGGATTCCATCTTTCTCCATCAGCAGCGGGTCTCTCGTTTGAAAGTATCATTTTACATGGCTGTCTTGAGCTTCTAGATAGACACCAAGATAGCACGGAAAGCACTTGGCTGCTTGTGAGTAATGTTGGAATCTCATTAAAGACAAAAGCCTTTATCACACATAAATAGATGCTTAATGTCTTTTCATTAGCCACTCTGATGGCACCCTGACAGGATTCTTAAAGTATTTCACTCCACTTCACACATCACAGTTATGTTTGTTGCGAATGGCTTGTCTGATTCTTGTGTACCATTAGGCTTATTTTATTTCTGGCTATGCTTGCTGGATTCAAGCCACTGTTCTTGAAAATCAGGTTTAAATGGTCTCTGTAAATGGCCAAATCTCAAGGGATGGGGCCTAGGAAATTTCTTGCACCACACCGGGGTCTGATTCTCTGTGTCTGCAGACAGAACACCATTGTTTACTGGAATACACTGTCTTAATTACTTACCAGGGTACGGATTGGTTTAGTTTCCTCTTTTCCAACGTCTTCTTAATAAAAGACGAGTTTTGGAAAGTGCACTGTAGCACAGATACCCTGGCGAGCTCAGTGTAGAACTAACACAGATTCTAGGCTCTTCCGACGGGATTCCTGGGACTTGTCTGGTTTGTTTTGCAGTGGCAGATGACACTAGGACTCGCTGGTGTGAAATGAGCACTCGCCTCTGACCTGCACTCCTGGTGCTTCCTCGAGATCATCTTAGGTCTACACAGTCACACAACACACCCAACCTTTGCTCTCACTATTTTCTTCCCCAGTTTTGCCACACCGCAGCGACAGGCACTGTTGCCACCCCCCTTTGTTATGTATATGAGGAATAATCACTAAAAACTCTCTCCAAATTAGTGTAAACTTCTGTTGTGTTGCTGATTAAATCATTTTGTTTTGAACATGATAGGTTTAGTTTTTGAATATCATAAATTATCTTGAAATGTTTTATTTTTGCAAAGATTTTAACCTTAGGTAATACTCAATTATGTTTGTGAATTACACATGTACTGTTTGATACATGATGCTTTCTTTGATAAAACAGGCAGATATCAAGCCACACACATCAGCACCATCTTTTTTCATCACTGAAAAGATTTTATTTTATAAAATATTAATTTTTAAATATATTTGAAGGTCAATTTTGGGGGCTGAGGAGACAAGGGCCCAGCGGGTAGAAAGACTTGCTTCACGAGCCTGTTGCACCCCAGCAAAGGCTAAACATGCCCTATGTACCTCTAACTCCAACCCTTCTGGAGGGAACAGAGGTACAGGAGACAGGATGATCCCTTTGTCTCACTGGCCAGGGAACTTAGCTAAAAATAGTGATTTGCTAAATGGTGTATTTGAGACACCCTGTCTCATGGAGTAATGACAAAAGAACATCTTCCCCAGCGTCTGCAA